>NC_031494.1:778471-779683 GCF_001602025.1 Plasmodium gaboni | reverse complement strand
GGTACAATTTTTTGTAGTGTTTCATTTTCAAAAGAATTATAATAATTAGATGTTGAATGTTTTTGATTTGTTTGATGATATAGATTAGTTGTTAATATTGTTCCTAAAGAATTAAATTGTAACATTTTTTGTGCAGGTGTGTATTCATATATATTATTATTTTGTATTTGATTATATTTATTGTTAAAATTTTTGATACATAATTTATGTTTATAATCATATGAAAGGAATATATAAAAAGAATGTGAAAAAACATCGAATGTTAATTTTATATTATGATCACTTCTATATTTATATATATATGCATTTTCAATTTCTCTTATATATTTTAACATGATATTTAATTTTTCTTTATCACATATTATTTCATTATTTATAAATTTATCATAATAAAATGGATTATATATATTTGATATTATATTATTTAAATTTTCTATAAAATTATAATTGCTTTTATCTACATTATTAGTTTGATATATATATATATATATATATATATATATATATATTTATATGTGTGAATGCATTTATATATGTTCTTTTTTAATTCGTAGGAAAGAGAAAGCTGACTTACTATCCTTGTCGAAGACAAGAGGGGCACAAAATAGTAAGTGTTTAAAAATTATATACAATAAATAAATGTACATATATATATATATATATATATATAGATATACATATTTATATTTATTTATATATATATTTATTTATATATATATTTATTTATATATTTGTAGGAACTTATGATGGGCAAACATCGAAAGAGAAAAATCAACCCCCCCGTTATACCCATACACCCTAATGAAGAGAAAAAAAAAAATTTGAATAATTTTATAACATATAAAGATTTAAAAATTAGATGGAGAAATACCTCAAAGAATTATAGAAAAAAAGTAACTATTGCCAGAAAGTGGAAAAATCTTCATTGTCTTCTTCCTATGAATAAAAGTTCTTGTATGTTTGTTTTACATAATAATTTACCTTACACTCGTCTGACGAAAAAAAATTATATACCCCAAGAAAAGAATGAAATTATTTTAAAAAAATCATATGATGAAACAAAAGATGAAAGTGATAAATATTGTGAAGATATCAACAATAATAATAATATTAAATATGTTTATAATAATATCAACAAATGTGATTATAACAATGAGGCACATATATGTAATACATCCCTAGGAAGAAGGAAATTTTATAATTGGACAAAAA
>NC_031494.1:761811-775871 GCF_001602025.1 Plasmodium gaboni | reverse complement strand
ATATATATATATATATAGAATAATATATATGCTATAAAATTATGTGTATGGTTATATATATATATATTTTACTTATTTCGATGAGATCGCCCTTTATTAACCGTTTTTTTTAAATAATATCGTTTCATGTTATCTAAAAAAAAAAAAAAAATATACATATATATATATATATATATATATATACATATATATTTATTTATTTATATATTTTTTTATGTTACCTGATTGTTTATTGTGCTCATCGTTTATATTTTTTATGTTTAAATTATTTCTGTTACTTTTAAAGGATAAGGGTTGTTTTTCATATAATTGATTGTTGTCTTCCTTTTTTATGTTAATAGGTTGTTCCTCTTGTTCTTTTTGTATATCATTTTTTCTATACTTATTTGAAATGATTATTTCATTTTGAAAATGATCTAAAGACATATCTGATGATTCTTGATCATTATTTGATGATTCACTTATGTTAAGTATTTTATTTTTATTTTCTTCATCTAATTTATTATTTATATATTTATATTTATGTGTTTTCTTTTTTTGTGTACTTTTTATTATATTACGTTTTTTTAATAATTCCAGCACGTTATTTAATTTTTTATTTTTCATATCTGATATATCGTCATCTATTTCTTTATCTATGTGATTGTCTTTTTCATCTCCTAATATAATTGTATTCATTTTATCGTGATAAAATATATTATCATCATTATTATTATTATTATCACTACCATCACTGTTGTCACTATTTTGTTTGTTGTCTTGATTTGGGTGGTTGATAAAAATATATTCTATTGATTGAGATACGTTAAAATTATTTTTTTTAAAAATTTTTAAAATAAAATTATTATTGTTCACATTTGTTATTTCTTTAATTTGATCGATTTCATTTTTATATTTCTTATGAATAATTTGGTCAACCTGTTTTATGTTTTTTAAGTTCATAAAACTATTTATATAAGAGAAAAAATCTAAATCGATTACATTTCCTTCTAATATATATTTGTCTAGAAACAACCAATTACATAAATGTATGTCATTTTTTATGAATTGTAAATTTGTTTTATTACTTTTGTCTTTTAACATATCAATAATAAGAGAAAAGTAAAATAAACTGTTTTTAATATCACCATATTTTAAATTATATTTTATGAACATGTTTAAAATATTCATATATTGATACCTTAGATATAGGATATCTTTCATATGACCATCGTTCAGTTGGCTGTCATACACATGATTAATCTGAAAGAAGGGGGGTAAAATAAAAAGGAATGATATTAAAAAGAAAAATAAACATATAAATAAATAAATAAATAAATA
Source organism: Plasmodium gaboni (assembly GCF_001602025.1). Taxonomy (NCBI): domain Eukaryota; phylum Apicomplexa; class Aconoidasida; order Haemosporida; family Plasmodiidae; genus Plasmodium; species Plasmodium gaboni. Next base: position 774,551 of record NC_031494.1, on the reverse strand, counting down.
TATATATATATATATCTATATTTTCTTTTTATTACCATTTCGATATATGTTTGTAAAAAAATATAAATAAAAGATGTGTCTGCTTTTAACAACATGTCATGAGATCTACCAATATTTGTGCATTCATGAATATTATTTTTATTATTATCATTGTATATCATTAATTTTATAATAATTAATTCGTTTGATAATTTATTTTGATTAATATCAAAGTACTTATATTTTTTAAAGAATTTACAAAAACAAAATATATTAAATAGTAATTCATTTAATTGAAAGATATAATGTGTTATTTTATTTTTATATGTTATATAATGTTCTAATTTTTTTTTTATATTTTTTAATTCTTCATAGAGATGCTTAATATATTTATAAATATGGAAACAATTAAATTGTGTTTTATTATAAATATTATATATACATGCTTTAATTTTTTTATTACTTTTTTTATCTATACTATAAGATATCATAATAATATCCATTATGATATGTATTTTTATAAAAACATTTTTTAAAAACAATACATCACATTTATTTTTATTTAAATATATATCTATTAATTTTAAATAAAAATTTAAAATACACAAATTTAATTCTCTATTATATTTTTTATCATCATTTAATAATTCAAAAGGATGGTCATAATTTCGATCTGATTTTAATAAATAGGAAAAAAAATAAGATAACAAGGAAACATTCTTTTTTAATGTTAATAAAATGAAATTATCTTCTTGTCTAAGTAAATAATTAAAGCATCTTTTTATATATTCAACATATAGTTTTTTCTTTTCTCCTATTTCTTTTTCTATATCTACATATATAAATATTTCTTTGAAGTATTTATTTTCATCCATTATAAAGTAGGAGTATAAATATTAAGGCAAGAATAAAATTATATACACAAAAAATAAAGTACACATTAATATATATATATGTATATATTTATGTGTGTTTTATTTTTAATATTTATGTTTTATTATTATTATTCAGTTCAGCTAATTTGTCTGAACTGTTCATATTTTTAATCAGTTCAAAATTAGATAAGCTCTGACTATCTTTTGAACGATTTTTTATAAAATATTCACATTCTATATATCTTTGTGTGCAATTCCATATACACTTTTTATTTGTATTGCTTAAACTTTTTTCTACAATAAAAGGGAAACATATTTAACATGAAAAAATATATATATATTGTAAATATATTTATTAAAATATTTATATAAATATGTATCCTACATATAAAATATATATATATATATATATATATATATGTATATTTTTTTTTTTTTTTTTATGTATATATTTTATTTTTTACCTGGATAGCTAACACATTTATCAAAACAGTAGGAGGAAATCTTACAAGTTTCTTTAAATGATGTAATAATCTATCAAATAAAAAAAAAAAATAAATAAATAAAAATAAAATAATCAATGATAACATATACAAACATAATATATAACGTCAATATGTATGACAACTGTTTATATAAAAACTTATAATATATATATATGCATATATTTATATATGTATAATATTTAATAGTCTTACCTTATTTAATGTATTCAATTGCGTTAAAAAATTATCCAAGTTTTCTTCTGTTGCTTTATTTTCCATTTTATAATAATAATATAAAAATAGAAAATAATAAAAGAACAAAAAAAAAAAAAAAAAAAGAACTTATTTTATGTATATTATATTTATATATATCTCATTAATTTTAGATTTGTTGTATTCTATCTAATTTAAATTATATATTGATAAGATAATACAAAAAAAAAAAAAAAAAAATTAAATAAATATAAAATGATATAATAATAAAATATATATATATATATATATATATATTATAACAATGAAATGATATATAATTATATTATGATCATACGTATATATAATAATATATGACATACTATACAATTATATATATTGTTTATATATATATATTTATATATTTTTATTATTTTAAAAAAATATAGAATATTTTTTCCTTTTTTTTTTTTTTTTTTTTTCTCATCTTGATTTGTGCTCATTTATATATTCAACATCATAATATTTATTAAATGATATAAAATTTTTGAGAAAAAAGAAAAGAAAAAAAATTGCCTATATTTTAATTTTTATTGTTTTATATATTTTTTTAATGGCAAGCAAATATGAAAGGGTAAAATTGTAGGTTTCCATTTTGGTTTTTTTTTTTCTTGTTATCATATTTTTTTTCATCTTTTTTTTTTTTTTTTGTTATACATTTTGAATCTCATGAGAAAAGAAATAAAATGAACAGCATTAATAAGCAGTTAGTAAAGGACATATATCAAATAGGTTAGAAAATAATTATATAATGATATATGAATATTAATCTATATCAATCTATAAATAAATAAATAAATATATATATATATATATCAAAATGTGTTTTATTTATTTGTGATATGTTCTCTTATTATATATATGATGTTGGTATATAATTTCCTAGTTGTAGTACTGTTATTACAAAAAAAAAAAATGATTATATATTATTTTGCTTTATATATTATTTTGTTTTATATATTATTTTGCTTTATATATTATTTTGCTTTATATATTATTTTGTTTTATATATTATTTTGTTTTATATATTATTTTGTTTTATATATTATGTTTCTCTACATTTTATTTTTCTTTACATTTTATTTTTCTTTACATTTTATTTTTCTTTACATTTTATTTTTCTTTACATTTTATTTTTCTTTACATTTTATTTTGTTAGGCTTAGAACATAAGGAAGCAATAAGTATTGATAGTTTAGAAGAAATATATGAAAAGAAAAAAAAAGGGAAATTAAAAAGAAACGAAATTGTTTATGCTCTTAATATTCTTGAAAATGCTCGTGCATGTTCTATAAAAAATGAAAACAATACAATTATAACTCGTATGAGAAATGAACAAGTAACCAAAAAATTAAAAGAATTGAGTGATATAGATTTTCTTATATTTACTAAAGTTGAAAACAGTCAAAACAATGGAATATGGACAGCTGATTTGAGAAAGCAAACTAAATTATTGGTATGTGCATAAAAATAATGATTTTTTTAAATGTGTGAATATATAGTTGTCAAGCTTTTTTATAATGTATATGATAGTGTGTTAATAGAAAGGAAAGGAATCACATAAATATCTACACATATATATATATATATATATATATATGTAAATGTATGTATTTATTTATTTATTTATTTATCTATTTATTTATATATCTCTTCATTTTCATTTTGCAGATACATCAAGTTCAGAAGGGGGTGAAATTATTATGTGAGAATAAATTAATAAAACAGGTGAGGATATAAAAAAAGATAATAATTATATATAAATATGTGGATATATGATAGTATACATATATATATATTTTATTTTATAGGTCAATAATATACATGTAAAAAATCGAAAAATGTATATCTTATACGATTTAGAAGCCTCAGAAAAAGTAAGTCAAAAAAAAAAAAAAAAAAAAAAAAAAAAAAATAGACATATATATAATATACATATGTTTATGTTTATATTTATTTTAAAAAAAAAATGTCAGGTTATAGGTGGGTCTTTTTATACTGATGGTGAATTCAACAAAAAAGTTGTTGATTATATAAGAGAAAATATTTGTTTTTATTTATATAACAATAATAATTCTAGTGTAACCTCTGTTATAAATTATATAAAAAAATTGAATAATAGCGTTGATTATTTTTCTGAAAATGATATCTATAGAGTTATAAAAACATTGTCATATGAAGAAAGAATTAATATTTATAAAAGCAATAATGAAGAGGAAATGATTTATTATTATAATAATGAAAAGAAAAATTTTCTTTATAACTTCCCTTGCTTTTCTTGTAATCTTTTTAATAAATGTAATTCTGATATTAATACAACAATAAATCCTAGAAGTTGTATGTATTTAAATTTTTATTTAAACTTGGAGGTAACAAAGAAAAAAAAATATATATATGTACATATATATATATATATATATATATATATATATATATGTATATTTCCATATATATCATTTATATTGTATTTATAACTCTCAACATTTTTAATAATTATTTGTTTTATTATAAAATGTTTTATATTCAACATTTTATGTTTACAGAATGAATAGGTCTCTATGTTTTGTTTCTCACATAAGGAGAAGGAGAAATATAAAAGATATATAATATATATATATATATTTTATTTTTATTTTTTTTTGTATCTATATATATTTATATGTTTTATTTTTTTTTTAATTTTGTTTCAATTATATATATATATATATATATATATATATATAGATATATATGTATATATTTATTTTTTTAAATATACTTATTCATTTGATGTGCATTTAAATAACAAAAGAAAAGACAATTTTGTTTTATCTTATTTATCATTCTTTAAAATATTTATTCACATTTAAAAAAAAAAAAAGAATATCAAAAAATTAAAGATGGGAACTTGTCCACTTTATGAATATATAAAAAAAATAAAACTATTTTGTATTATTATATACTCTTAAGATTAATTTTTTAATATTTTCCTTCTTCTTTAAAACGACATATATATATATATATATATTAATATAAGAAGAACAAAAAAAAAAAATAAATGAAGGAAATTATTTATGTAAAGAATAAAGAAAGAAAAAGTATTATAAGCAATGTTCGCATAAAGGCTCAAAAATTAGACCAGTAAACAAAATTAAAAATATATATATATATATATATATATATATATATAAATCGTTTTATTCTTCCTATCTATATCTATTTTTTTTTTTTTTTTTTTTTCTCTTTCCTCTATAAAGAGATGAATATGAAATATCTAGAAACGATTGTAAAGAATTCATAAGAATAGTTAAAAGGTATTTTATCTTTATATATGTATATAAAATAAAACATATCAAAATATATGCAAAAAAAAGAATTCCATTTAATTTCATTTAATTTTATTTTTATTATTGATAATTGAAAGGTTCAGTTCTAAGATTGATAAGGATGATTTGTTGAAATATTGTAGAAAACAACATATTGCATTAAGCGAGTAGGGAAGAAAAAAAAAAAAAAAAAAAAAAAAAAATATACATATATATATATATGTGTGTTTATATTTGTGTCAAATGTGAAACCATTCCAGTCTTATATCTTCATAAGATTTTTATTATTTTTATTATTTTTATTATTCTTAATATTCCTAGATATACTATAGAATGCATGTTTGAAGAACACTTTATAAATAAAAACACAAAGTAAAAAAAAAAAAAAAAAAAAAAAAAAAAAAAACACACACACACACACACATATATATATATATATATATATATTGTTATCATTTTAACAACGCCATGTATACAACCTGAGTGCAGAGAAAAAGAAATCAATGCTGACGATTTAATTTCTATAATTTCAACAAAAAAAAAAAGATGTTTCTATATACCTATAGCTATCTATATAGGTTTTCAACCATAAAAAAAAAAAAAATAATAAATATAAAACAAATAAATAAATAAATATATATATATATATATATAAATATATGTATGTATATATATATATATATATATATATATATATATATATATGTGTATATATTTGCACCGATTTACTAATTTGTAGATTGCTCAAGGTATATATTTTATTTTGTTGTGTAGGCAAAAGCAATGAGCTTGATAAATACGAAAAATATTTGAAGAAAGAACAAAATAAGAATGAAGAAATTAAAAAAAAAGATAAAGAAAATTTAAAGAAACAATATGAAATAGATAAGAAAAGAAAAGAAGAAAATGAAATGAAAAGATACGTTTCTATAGATTCCATTTTGGAATTATATGAAAAAGATAAGATTGAAAAAAAAGAAGTTTGTGATCATTTACAAAAGAAATTATCATGTCATAAAATTAAGAATGACATAAATAAAATTGATATAAATAATGATAATATTTTGATATCTACAGATAATGATATAGTTAAGGATGTAGATAATACTCCTCAACAAGAAAAAATAGAAATAGAACCTGACATGAAAGAGAATGATAAAACAAATTATAAAAATGAACAAGCAATGTTATCAAATATAAAAGACAAAAGTGATGGAAACACAAAGGATCAACTTTGTGATTATAAAAAATTAAAAATTGAGAATAATAAAAAACATAAAAATAAAAATAAAAAAAATAAAAATAATATAAATCCAAAAGAAGATAACAATGAAAATATGATCAATGATCCTAAGAATTTCATATGTAATACAAAAAATAATAATCATAATAATAATGATGAAAATTTCTCAAACAAAAAAAAAACAGCAGCAACAGCAACAACAACAACAACAACAACAAACATACATACAACAAATGATAATAATATCTCAGAAGATAAGAAGAATTATTATAATAGATTATTAAAAAAAGTTGAAGATACAATAGAAAGAAATTGTATGAATAAAAATAGGGAGAACAAAAAATATTTGAAATCTTTTCATATGGTTTCTTATTATAAACTAAATGAGTTAATTTATATTTCATTCTTAATCAGAAAGTATTACAATCATTATTATGGTATATATGTAAATATATATATATATATATATGTATATATGTTTATTTTTTATTTTTTATTTTTATGTTTAAAGACAAAATAAAAATTTTATCACATTTCCTTTTTATTAACAGAAAAAGAATTATACGATATGGTTGATACATTTGAAGACATTCAAAATAATAAAAAAGAAAATATTCATAAAGAAAATATAGAACAAAACAAAATATATAATAAACATTTTACAAATAAGGATATAGTAAATGATCCTAATAATCATACAGATAATAATTCAAATAATATGATACATTTTAATAAGAATGAGAATATAATATATAAAGATATTTTTAAAAAACTAGATGAGGAAAGAAAACAAAAAAAAAATAATATCTATAATGATTATGCTCACAAATATATACACAGCGATATGTTAAGTAATTATCAGTTTTTTCAAAATAATATGTATAAAATAATTAAACCCGTCTTATATAATTTAAATATATTTTTTAATCAAAATGTTATAAAGGATATAAATAAAATTATTCAAAAATATGATACGGTTATTCAGGATATACATGAAATTTGTAGAAAGAAGGAATATGAAACAAGGATGAATGAAGGATTCCAACAGAGTGAGAGACATAAATTAAATTATGAAAAAGAAGATGACATAAAAAATAATGTTGACATCACAATGAGTGACATAAAAAAAAATGTTGACATCACAATGAGTGACATAAAAAATAATGTTGACGTCACCAAAAATAATGTCAAAGAAGATCGAGATAAAAAACTACAAAAAAATATACAAACCAATATACATAACAATGATAATAATATAAATCCTAAAAAAGTTCAGAATAGTAACAAATATGAGGTTAAAGAAAAAAGAAATTATAATAGTGGAGATGATAAAAATAAAGAGGAAGAACAGTGTATTAATCATTTAGATCTTCACAATCAAGGTGATAAACACATAACGAAAATATATAATAAACCAAATGACATAGTCGAGATGAATGAAAAAAGAAAAGGGAATGTATTATTTAAAAAAGAAGATGAAGACGAGAATTATATAAATAAGTCAAAGAAACAATGTAATAACATTACAAGTACATTTAAAATTATGGATGCTTCATCAAAAAAAAATATCACAAATAATAATTTAAATAACATATCGAAGAGACCTATAAGAAGAGGTGTTTATCCTTTAACATCATATATTGAAACAGAATCCTTCAAAGTTATGATAATAAAAAAAAAAAAAAAAAAAAAAGATTCTTATCAATCTACAAATTATAATTCAGATTCATATATATTTTCAACTATATGTGACAACCTTAAAGATGATAATAATAAATTTCAATCAGATACTTCTATAAATTATTTAAATATAAAATATAGTAAGGAAGAATTAAATACTTTGAACAATCGCAATTTTATTTATTATATAACAAACGATATTGAAACACTTGGTATATATAAAAAAATTTATTTTTATGATTTCTTTTTTATATATTTATTAAGGAAATTATTCTGGAATATTTTTTCATTATATTATTTATATTTACAAAATTATAATGATAAAGGAGAAGAAAAAAGAAAAAAAAAAAAAAAAAAGAAAAAAGAAAAAATGAAACAAAATATAATAAACAATGTATATATGCCATCTATATCATCATCATCATCATCATCATATGATGAAAATAATATTGATACAGCTCATAAAAATAATAATCAATATAAAATTAAAAAAATTTATAGTGATCATCTATTGTTATATGAAAGTGACATAAGCCTTAACAACTCACAAATCAATAAGGACTATCTTTATAATACAAATAAATTGTTACATGACGATTTAAAAATATTATTTAACTTAATAAAGAAACAAAAATTTTTAATATATTTTAGATATGATCAAAATAAAAAAATTAAAAGTAAAAATAAAACACAATATGTTTATAGGGATATATGGATATATCTAATTTTAAAGGCTCTCAAAAAAAAAAATGACAGTACCATTTTCAATGAATTTATATTCTTCAAAGAAATGAAATAAAAATAAAAATAAAAATAAATATATATAATATATATGTATATATATATTTTTTAAGAGATATAAAATAACATTTATATTTATAAGGCCATATTAAATAAACAAATATTTTACATATAAATAAATAATAATATATATTATAAAAAATATATAAATATATTATATATAATATATAATCTAGATACCTATAAATATTATATTATATATATTATTTATACTAAAAAACCACTTACATCTCTCAACAATAATAATATATAAATAAATAAATAAGTATATTGGGATGTGCATATAAAAATATTTATATATAATAATATTATAAGAAATAAAATAAATACCATACTTAATATATATATATATATATATAATTATAGCAATAAATTGTAATAATATATATATGATTATTTAAGATATGTACTTATTTATTTTATATGTATATATTAATATAATATATATATTATAATATATTCATTTATATATATATTAAGGGATACAATAATATTTATAAATATATTAATTATATATATTATATATAAATATATATATATATATAAATATATATATACAATAAATAACATGTGAGGGAAAAAAAAAAAAAAAAAAAAAAAAAAAGAACAAAAAAAAAAATTGGATTATAAAAAATTTATAAGAATTGAAAAAAATAATAATAAATATATTTTATATTTATATAAATCTTTTATAAGATTTTAATATATTGAAAAGTATTTTAAACATTTAAAAATAATAATAATAATAAAACTTGTAAATTAATAATAAATTATTTATATAATTTTTAAGAATTTAAAACATTTTAAAAAAGTAAGTATAATATTTTACTATATATATAATATATATATAATGTATTATGTTATATTATGATATAAATGTTTAATATTTATATACATTTATGATGATGAAATAGAATCATAAACATATTTACTCAACAAAAAATAAAAAGAAGATAATATGTATATATTTATATATAATATATATTTTTTTTTTTTTTTTTTTTTTATTGTAGTGCCTCCTAAAGAAAGAAAAACGAAGGAACAAATCGCAGCTGCCGCAGCAGCATCAGGAAGAACTAAAAAAAAGGTATTCATCAAAAAGAAAAGGAAAAGTATAAAATAATATATATATTATTATATATATTATATTATATATTTTTTTATATGTATTATGCCCTTTTATTATTTCCAATGTATCTAATTTTTTTTTTTTTTTTTCTCTTTGTGAATATTTTAGAAATGGGGTAAGGGTAAGAACAAAGAAAAATTGAATCACGCCGTTTTTATTGACAAATCTCTTCACTCTAAAATACTTGAATGTAAAAATATGAAGGTTATAACTCCATCTGCAATTGCAGAAAAATATAAGGTAAACTTAAGTGTGGCAAGAGCAGTAATTAATCACTTAGCAGACAAAAAATTAATTGCAGAAGTTTGTGTGCAAAGCCATAGTCAAAAATTATATACTAAAGTTGCTTAAATTATAATATATATCAGATATATACACACACACATAAATATAAATAAATAAATAAATATATATATATAGATATAGATATATTTGTATATTAATTGTCTCATATATTTATGTTAATTAAATATTTATTTTTTTTTTTTTTTTTTTTTTTTTTAAATTATTATAATATATATATATATATATAAATAAATTATCTTTTCTTTTTATGTAAGAAAAAAAAAAGAAAAAAAAAAAAAAACTTTAAAGTGACATTTTGAAAAAATATTTTTTGCATTATATGAACCATATATATATATAATATATATATAATATATAATATATATATAATATATAATATATATATAATATATATGTGTTGTTTTAAATGAAATAAAGTGATGATAAAAGAATAATATAAAAGGTGATGCGGAAAATAAAAGAAATGTAATAAAAGATTTCTTCTTATATTCATTTAATTTTATTTCTGCAAAAAAAGAAAAATGAGCCTTATATAGAAGTCATAGTTACTCTGATTATTTCATTTAATAAAAAGTAAATTAGATAATTAGTTATAAATATTATTTTAAAATGTTTTAAAAATATTTAATTTAAAAAGAAAATAAAAAAATTTTTATGTAATGATAATAAAAGTTTAAGGAAATAGCTACATAAGGGTTATTATTATATGTATATGATATATATAAATAAATACTTAACAAGACAGAAAATAATTGTGTATATTTTAATATTACTCACAAAAATTAATTGGATAAAAATAAATAAATAAATAATTATATATATATATATATATATATATATATGACATATATTTGTATATCTTTCTTTCTTTCCTTGATTGTATTGTCTGTCTTATATTTTTTTTTTTTACATCCTTCCAAAAAAGAATGTACCTATTTCCAGCCAACTCTCCGTTGCATAAATAACTTTTTTATTTTCATCGTAAATTTCATTTAATTCTTTTTCACGCTCTTCAGTAATGGATTTGAATTTATTCTGTTCATTATTATTTATATTTTCAGTTCCTTCATCGTTGGTATTATTTTTGCTTTCTGTTTGATTTCTTTTCATTTTGAGGTACTCAATTTTGGCTGCTGCAAATATTAACGGTTTTATTATTATATTATGTTTTTGACAAAACGTTAAAACTAATTTATTTGATCCTAGGAGTATAGGTATATCTGTACTTAACATTGCATCTAAATCTATTATGCTATCTCCTATAAAACATGATAATTTATGATTTGTGTTTTTTATTATTTTACTGACCTTTTTCCTAATTACTGTTTTATCAAATAATGATAATATTGTTACATAATCAATTATATCAGATGAACAATTATAATTTTTATGTTTTATTTTAAGCATATCATATTTAAATCCACCTGTATATACTTTCTTCACTTTATCATATGAATACATTTTTGAATAATAAACATTGAAATATTTTTTAAAGGTTTGATAATATTTATGTTTCACCTTATCATAATGGTTATCCTTATTATCATTATTATTATCATTATTATTATCATTATTATCATCATTATTATTATCATTATTATCATCATTATTATCATCATTATTATTATCATTATTATCATCATCCTTATCATTATTATTATTATTATTATCATTACATATACTTGTGTTTACATTAAGATCGTTCTCATTTTCTAATTTCATTATATTATTTTGAAGGGTATATAGAACAATTTGCTTCTTAAAATTTAAAGTAATTACATCAAAATAAAAGTTATTATTATTCTGTTGTTTATATTGTAAAAATCTAAGGAATACATCAAGGAAATAATCATTCAACTGGAAGTTATCATAATAATCATATATTAAAGAATTAATAGCATTTATATCTACATCTTTTAATATATCATAATAAGAAATAAGTGCTGAATGTATAATATTTACTTTATCAAATTTTTTTAAATAATAATAATAAGAATCACTATTTACTTCAGATATATCTTGTTTCGCTTGTAATTCTTCTAATAATTCATTTTCTCTTATAATATACCATTTACATATTTTATAAAGATATTTTATTCTTTCTTCATTTGTGTAATCTCTCTTATTTTCTTTATGCATATTTTCAATATTAATGTTTTCAAAAAAATTTATTTCATCTTGGCTTAATTCAACATCTTTTGGTTTCTTTATATTATAATATTTTCCTAATAATTTAAAAAAAAAAGAATATGAATCTTTTTTTATAATAGTTTTATCAAAATCGATAGATATATGAAAAAATTCATCTATACATTTTAAATTATTTATATTATCATTTATTATATTATCATTATTATTTAAAAGATTTAAAAATTTTTTTTTTTTTTCATTTTCCTCATCACTCAAATTGTAATTAACATTATACAAATTTACAGGACAACCACTATATTTGTTTTTATAATTATTAGTTGTTATATTTTTATTTTCATAACTTTCTAATGTATTTGTAGTATTAATAGATTTTTTAAAAAATGCATCATCTATGTTATATTGTGTCTTTTCAAAAAAAAGGTGTTCATATTGTGGATGAATAAAAGAATTTTTATTCTTCCTTGGGCAAATAATCATTTCATAAGTGTTATGATAATTATGATAATTATGATAATTATGATAATTGTGATAATTA
>NC_031494.1:756402-761792 GCF_001602025.1 Plasmodium gaboni | reverse complement strand
TATTCTGATATATACATTTACTTTTATTTTCATTTAACCATTTTGTTTTTATAATTTGATAACATTCCTTTTTATCTTTATCATTTAATTCTATATACAAAGGTGATTTTTCAGAATTATTGCATATACTTTTAAATATATTCATTCTTATATCTTTAAATAATATATCACTATGTTGTTCTTTATTTATATTATTTCTAAGAATTTCTTTAAAAAAATATATCTCTAAATAAGTAGCATACCTAACAATATTCAAATCTTTTATCATATCGTTATAATTAATGTTATCTCTAAGAAGTGCCATGACTTTTTCTTTAGATATATAGTATAATAATAATTCATTCAGTTTCATGTATTCTTTATTTGCATATTTGTTTATATATTTGTAATATAATCTAAAGGTATCCTCCTCCACATAATTATTATTATTATTATTATTATTATTATTACTATCTAAAAGAATGACACTAAATTTATCATTGGAACTATTATTTTTTGGTTGTGTGGTCATACCATTTGTATCACTTCCATATTGATTTGAATTCATCACATTATCACAATGAATCGTTTTTTCCTTTCTTTTAATATTTTCTCTTAACATATATTGTTCTACTTTCTTGCTATTATATGATAAAGAACAACTATAATATATATTTGAAAAAACGTAGACACATGAATATATACCATACAATATATTTAAAGAATTATAATTTTTATTTTTACTTAGATATTCTAAAATAAAATGAACATATGTAATTAAACTATTATTGTATGTGAAATGGTTTTCTTGATCATATAAATATGTATTACATTTTTTATCTCTTCCTTCTTTTCTTAGTGCATTTAATTCTTCACATGTTTTTGATATTATATCACTACATAATTTCATAAGATACATATTGTGTTTTTCAGTTTTTAATAATATGTATGCAAATGTATGCATATAACTATATAATAAGAAATATAAATCTGAATCAACAAATTTATAAAAATTCTCTTTATCTAAATAATTATAAGTTAATGAACGTATGAATTTATTATGTAAGCATTCATAATAGTTCTTTTCACAATATTTTCTAATTAAATACATATGAAAAAAAATCATTAATTTTTCACATTTTTCTTTTATATTATTATGAAATGTATTATTATTTATATTATTTATATTGTTTGTTATATTATTATAATAATCATTTTGTTCATAATTATTTAGTATATTTTTATAATAACCATATTCAAAAGGAGTTCTACCTTTAAGTTCTTTATATAATTTTTCTATATATTCAATAGGACTATTATAAGAAATTTTCTTCTTCAGCAAATTGTCTTCGTTTGCCTTTATGAAATCTTTAGACATATCCTCAGAATTACATTTATTACTACTACTACTATTATTATTATTTATACTACAACTATCATTATTATTATTTTGAATTTTAGTGGTTAAACAATCTATATATTTCTTCATATCAAATAATAGCTTAACATCTTTTTCAAATTCTTTTTCTCTGTGAATTTGTAATTTCTGCAGCAACACTTTTATATGCTTCATCTTGTAGCTTTTTAAAATATAGAAAAATATTTAAAAACAGATACCTCTCTTAATTAAACAAAAATGTTTTATATATATATATATATATATATAAAATATATGCAATGTATGGACATATATTATAAAAATATATAATAATAATATATATATTATACTATTTTTAAATAATTGGTTTAATAGTATTTAACTTAAAATATAATTTATATTCAATAATCTATAATTATAATAATCTTTTCAAAAAAATCAAAACCATTTTTAATACATCACAACAACACAATATATATATTATATATATTTATTTTTATTTTTGCAAATTTTTTAAATATTTAAAAAAAAAGTAAAACTTTTAAAATAATTGTTATATATAATATATATATATATATATATAATATATAAATATAAAAAAAAAAAAAATTTATTGCATGCAGTGTTTTAGTTGCATATACAGGCTAAAAACAAAATACATATCCTCTTTAAATTTTTATATTTATATAATTTTTTTTTGTTTTTCTGAAAAAATTTTAAGAGAAGAAATCTTTTGTAATATCATAATATTAGATATATGAATCAAATTATATATTATATATATGTTTAAATTATATAAAATAGATAACAAAAAAAAGAAAAAAAAAAGACAAAATTGTTATGCAATTAATATTATATATATTTTGATTGTATAGATTGTTGTTAACAATTTAAAAAAAAAAAAAAAAAAAAACTTGTATTTATATAAACATATGATTACAACCACATTTATATATTTATATATTTATACAATTTATATATTCATATATTTATTACAATCTTGAACTTGTTAGTTTTTATTATTTATTTTAATTTTTTTAGATTTTTTCATTTTTTTGTTATCTCCTTACTTTTTATAGAGATATCAACTTTTAAAAATATGTTCCTACATAATAAATAACATACATTATAAAATAATTTAACTTCCCTATCAAATTATGCACATATATTTTTATGGGCCTAGAATATTGTAACTATTAATATAAATTATCATATATATATTTAATATATATATTTATATATATAATAATTATATAGTTTTTAAAGTATTAACATTTAACATATAATAAAAAATTCTATATCATCATTTTCAAAAATATAAATAAAGAATCTTTTTAATATATATATATATATATATATATATATATATATATATATATATATAATAAATAAGTATTACGTTTATTTCCCCCTCCCCTAATATGTTACATTGATATATAATTAAAAATCAATGTAAAAAGAGAAAAAAGAAAAAACAAGTTCATTTTATATTTTTACATTTCAAAAATTAATTTATTTTTTTAAAATACATAATGAACTTGTGATATATAATATGTGATGTATAATACATAATATATATATATATATAACATATTATATATATGATTTATTTTTATTTTATTTTTTTTTTTTTTTATATGTAAATATATCCTATTCATATATTTTTTTTTATAAACATAGACATTAATATGTAATCATCTGTTTATTTTTTATATGTTTTTGTTAAAAATGTAAAATTGTAATATTTATTTTTTAAATATATATATATATATATATATGGACAAAGTGTAAAAATGAATATATATAATATATATTTATGTATTGTTTTATGTATTTGGAATATGTTATCTTATAAAATGTTAAGGTTTTTTTGTTTAATAAATCTTTTTTAAATAATATAATCAAAGTGAAATTAAGGAATAATATATGAAATAATAGGATAATCTATTTTTACAACCCTTTATTATATTTTTTTATATTTTTTTTAATATATTTTATTTATTATTTTTTTTTTTGTGTAAACTCATTTGATAATCCAATAAAAATGTCAAAACCTACTGTTGTATTTTATCATATCATAAATGATAAAGAAGATAAAAATTCACAAAACGTTTTTTATATTTTAAAGCCTATAGGTTCCATAACATTGAAGGATATCAAAAATGAATTTCCTTTGATAGGAACATATCACTTCAGGTTAATATAAAAATGGACAAATAAATAAATATACATACATACATATATATATATATATATATATATATATATATATATATTTGATTAGAAATTAAATTGGTGTTTTCTTTAAAAGGACATATGATATATAAATATTTCCGTATATGTTTGTAAATACATCCCATATTTGTTATTTATGTTTATATTTATATTTTTTTTTTTTTTTTTTATATGTAGATTTAAAATTCTTCATAATAATATTCCTGCTTGGGTTGATGTTAGTGATGAATCATCTCCTGTGCCTAGTCTTAATTCATGCATATACGCAAAAGTAAATAAAAAAAATAAAATAAATTAAGTGAAGAAATAATTAAATATTATAATATTATTTCAAATGAATGGAATAAAATTAATGAATATGCGATATCCATGAAGTAGCACATATAAATGAATATATATATATATATATATATATATTTATATATATATTTTTATATTTATATTTATTTATTTATTTATTTATCATATTAACACATTTGGCAAATATGTTCACATGTGAACACTTATTATATTCAGGTTTTGAGACTAAGCTGGCTAGATAATAAAACGGGAAAGGAAATAACTAACGATAAAAATTTACATGATCAAGATATGATGAAATCATATAAAAATGATAAAATGATTTATCATCAAGGAAATGAAAAAAACCATATGGATGAACATATGCAGGAATCACAGAAAACAAAAAGTAATATCGATATGTTATTATTTGAGACAGCACCAAATAAATCTAATCAAACTAATGTAAACCAAAAAAATGGTAACCAAATGAAGAAATGCACACATATATATATATATATATATATATATATATATATATATATATTAATTTTTACGAATCCTTTATATTATATATATCTTCATTATGTTTTTTTTTTTTTTTTTTTTTATATGTTATATATATATATATTTATATATAAGAAATTTTTCTTTCATATATCGTATTTAAAATGAAAATTTTTTTTTTTTGTTTTTTTTTGCAGATGATTCTAAAGATCAAAACTATTTTGATTTAATGTTTAATTAGTTTCCATGTATTTTTTTTTTTTTTTTTTTTGAAACATTTTACCCATTTTATTTAATATATATATATATATATGTCATATAATATTTTTAAGTTCATAATAAAAACAAGAAAAATCATTCCATTATATAATAATTATTAAGAAAATGGGGAAATATATTTTTAAATATGTTATTATTATTATTATTTTTTTTTTTTTTACATTTTATATGTACATTCACTTCATTATATTTTAATTAAAATATTTTTTGTTCCAAAAAAAAAAGTAAAATAACTTACAAAAATAAGAAAATATATTTTTTCCTTTTTAATATAAATATACCTCCAAAATTATATGTATATATATAAATATATATAATGTATAAGGGAAAAAAATATATTATTTTATATAAAAAAGTATTACATACTTATGTATGTGTATATAAATATATATTATGTAATTAAAAGATTATAACAAGCAACAATTAAAATTTCTTTTCTTTTATTATTCATTTGTTATATATATATATATATTTTTTTAATTTGGACATAGAAATAATAAAGTAATTTGAAATAAATAATATGTTTATATTTTGAAATATATATTATATTTATATTTTGAAATATATATTATATTTATATTTTGAAATATATAATATATTTATATTTTGAAACATATATTATATTTATATTTTGAAACATATATAATATTTATATTTTGAAACATTATATTTATATTATGAAACATATATTTTTATTTTTTTCTACCACATATTTGGAAATTTTTTTTTTTTT
>NC_031494.1:749323-756102 GCF_001602025.1 Plasmodium gaboni | reverse complement strand
ATATATATATATATATATATATATTATATGTATAAGTATTTTTTTTGTTATAATTAATTCAATATATTATTTTATAATATATGGATATATTTTAATTAATTTATATCCTTTTATTTGTATATATGTTTTCTCCATTATATTTATAATATAATATATATATATATATATATATATATATATATATATATATATATATATATATTTATATATTTATAATTTTATTTCCTTTTTTGTATTATTATGAATGCATTAATATTAGTTGGTGGTTATGGTACACGCCTGAGGCCCTTAACCCTAACAACTCCCAAGCCTTTAATTAATTTTTGCAATAAACCAATAATAGAACATCAAATATTACATTTAGCAAAATGTGGAATTAAAGAGATCATTTTAGCTATCGCATATAAACCTACGAATATAACTAATTTTGTAAAAGAAATGGAAAAAAAATATGATGTACAAATAATTTTTTCAATTGAAGATGAACCATTGGGAACAGGGGGACCATTAAAACTGGCAGAAAATTATTTAAATAAATATGATGATTTCTTTGTATTCAATTCAGATATAATCTGTACATTCCCCTTAATAGAAATGATGAATTTCCACAAGCAAAATAAAGCCCCACTAACAATACTGGTAACACAAATGATATATAAAATATATATAATATGACAAAATTGTGGAATAAAATACTAACTATATTATATATATATATTTTTATTTATATTACCTTAACATGCATGTGCAAATTTACATTTTTATGACCGTTCAGGTGAAATAATTTTTTTTTTTTTTTTTTTTTTTTTTTTAAAAGGTAAAAGAAGTGGAAGACCCAAGAGCATTTGGTGTTGTAATTACAGAAGATAAAAGGATTACAAAATTTGAAGAGAAGCCATTAGTTCCTAAATCAAGTTTAATTAATGCAGGAATATATATTTTAAACAAACAAATTTTAAATTCTATTCCTCAAAGGAATTGTTCCTTAGAAAAAGAAATTTTCCCCAAGCTAGCTAATGATAATATGTTATATTTTTACCAATTGAATAATTTTTGGGCTGATATTGGTAAACCGCTAGATTTCTTAAAGGGACAGTCATTATACATGGAAAATTTAGAAGAAAAGAAATATGAAAAGCATATGTTAATAGATCACTTGTTAATTTATTATAGTTTAAATGAAAGTCATACAAAAAATGTTGTGCATAAAAATTTATTTGTAAGTTTTGAAAATATAGAAGAATTAAATAAATTTAATGAAAATGGAGAAAATTCATTTATTAAAGATATTTTCCTCCACACAAAAATTGAAGGAAATGTTTTAATATCATCAACAACAATAATTAAACAAAATTGTGTATTGGGAGATAATGTTGTGTTAGGAGAACATGTAATCATAGGAGAAGGGTGTCGAATAAAAAATTCATGTGTCATGAGTCATTCCACAATAAGTTCTTACTCATATATTGAAAACTCCATAATAGGGTCCAAGTCAAGAGTAGGAAATTGGTCACGTATTGAAGGATTATGTGTTTTAGGAGAAAGTGTTATTTTGAAACCTGAAATTTTTGTTAATAATGTATTTATTCTTCCTTTTAAGGAGGTTAACAACTCTATATATGATAAGGGGGCTATCATCATGTGATAATCACAAAATAAAATAAGATTAAACATAACACATATATATATTATACAAACATTTTCATTTTGAAAAGATAAAGAAAATGAACATTATAAAATAAATCATAAAAAAGCTTTGAAGCTTTACTGTTTTATAAAATATATATATATATATATATATTGTATGATATATTATATACATATTTATTTATTTATTTATTTATTTATTTATTTATTTGTTTATTTTTTATTATTTATTTTTTTTTTTTTCGTGCATATCATTGTTTTTGTCTCATTTTTTTATATATCCCTATTTACTCTAAATTTTTTCCAAAGGTTTTTTATTTCCTTATAATGTGTATGATTTTAACTCTAAATTAGAAGAAAAAATATATATATTTTTTTTTTTTTTATGTAACAAAATTAATGTTTTTTTTTTTTTTTTTTTTTTATTTTACCAACTTGAAAATTCAACAAATAAAATATTAATATATATCTATATGTTAACCTCTTTTGATATATTTTTTGAAAATTTTTAAATGCTTTAAATCGAAATGAAAGATTACTTGGGCGAACATAATAAATATTTAAAATATGAGAACCCTATAATTATAGAAAAGGAAGACGAAAAGAATGTTCATTCAAAAGATGATAAAACAATGAAAGATAAAAATATTGTAAGAGTTATTGAGGAAATAAGAAAAAATTTAAAATCAAATGTTCTATATAAAAATGATAGTAAAAGTGTTATTTTCAATGATCCAATTTATTATTTATTTCCAAGTAAATGTATAAAAGTAAAAAAAGCAGAGCATATTTCATATGTTTCCAGAGTTACAAATGATGAAGATATATTACTGTGTCTTAAAAGAATATATGAAGTATTATCTAATATGTATTCAAAAAATATGATCATAAAAGAAGAGTATTTGAATGAATTATTGAGCATATCAACCGAATTATGTAGACAGGTTAATATATATATATATATATATATATATATATATAATATATTTTTAATGTGCTATTATATATTTATAAAATAATATATAACCATTTTAAATAGATTTCAGTCACTTGCTTTCAAAGAGGTTATCTTCTAAAACAATTATTCAATTATAATATTATGTTATTATTTGAATACCACAAATTGGTTATGTAAGAAAAAAAAAATAAAAAAATATCATACATATATAAATATATATATATATATATATATGTGCACATATCCCCACAACATATTATGTTTTATTGCATATTTGTCATATTTAAATTGTTTATATTTTTTTTTTTTGAACAACCTGAACAGGTCATCACTTGCTTTTAATTTGAAGAAGCAAATGAAGCAGAATGATATTTTAAATAATTTTCATAAAGAAATAGAAAAAAAAAATAATTCTATTAATTCATTGACTAAAGAAATAATAAATACTGAAGAAATGATGGAACAGGAAAAAATAAATTCAGAAAAGGAGATTGCAGAAGTATGCAATTGTTTTTAAAATATGAAATAATATAAAGCCTGAACATAAAATAATAATCCAATAAAAATAAATAAATAAATAAATAAATGTATATATATATATATATATATATATATATATATATATATATTTATTTATTTATTTATTTATTTATAGGTAAATATTATATACCAAAATAGGATTGATAAGTTGAAAAAAAACAATCAAAGAAAAAAAGATGAATTTACAAGACTATTGCAATTGTAAGAAAATAAATTATATTTATATTTTATAAAATACTATATCATAAATAATATATTTTATTCTTTTATTTCAATTTTTGTTATTGTATATAAATGAATATATATAAATAAGAGTTTACATAAATGGTTTTCAATGCTATGAAAAGTGTGGAATTTAAATTTAATATTCACTTGAAAAAAAAAAAAAAAGAGAAAAAAATTGAAATAAAAGATAATAAATGTGTACATAATATATATATATATATTTATATATAAATAAATGCATATATGAGAAAATATAAATATGTTTAATATATATATTTTTATTTATATTCATACATATATGCGTAGTAAAAGTAAAATAATTAATATAAAAAATTTATATAATCAAATTATAAAAAAAAAAAAAAAAAAAGTATTTTATAGAAATTATAGGAATTCTATAAATAATAAAAGTAAAATTACTAAGAGTGCATTACTCATAGCAAAGAAAAATGAACTTCCATTATCAGGTTTTCTTGTTTCATTTGTAGTATCATCATCATCAGAATCATCATCATTTGCATTTACTTCTTCTTCTTTATCATCTGTTTCTTTGGCATCATCTTTTTGAGATGATTCAGATGCTTCTATTGATTGTTCTGATCCTTGTAATTCTTCTTCTCCTTTTACTTCATTTTTATTTTCTTTAAGGTTAGATACGGTTTCAGTAGTTGTTTCACTTGACTCATCTTTATTTTCTTTTTCTTCTTCTTCACCTTGTTCTTTCTTTTCGTCTTTTTGTTCGTCTTTTTGTTCGTCTTTTTGTTCGTCTTTTTGTTCGTCTTTTTGTTCGTCTTTTTGTTCGTCTTTTTGTTCGTCTTTTTGTTCGTCTTTTTGTTCGTCTTTTTGTTCGTCTTTTTGTTCGTCTTTTTGTTCTTCTTTTTCGTCTTCTTCTTTTTCTTCTTCTTCTTTTTCTTCTTCTTTTTCCTTTTCTTCTTCTTCTTCTTCCTTTTCTACAGTTTCAGCATCTTGTTTGTCATCTTCATCATTTTGTTGTAACTCATCAGTTACTTCATCTGTTGATGTTGTTATATTGTCTTTATTTTCTTCATTAGCTTCTTCAGAAACTTTACTTTCTGTTTCAACTTGTTCTACATTTTCATTTTGATCATTTCCATGTTCGTTTTTCATTTCAACATTTTTTTCAGAAGGTTGTTGATCTGATTTTTCTTCTGTCTCTTTGTGAGTTTCGTCATCGGTTGTTTCATCTTTATTTTCATTATTAAATTCTGATGTAGCATCATCTTGATTATCTATTTTTTGATGATTATCTTCTTTCGATTGTTCTTGTTCATTATTTTGATCAGTGTTAGTACTATCAAAAATATTAAAGTTGGATGCTTGATTTCCAAATACTTCATCTCCATCATCAATAGAATTACCAATTATAGAATATTTTTTTAAGAAATCATTACTATCATTAAATAATTTTTGTAAATTATAGGTTTGTGCTTTTTCATATAGAGCATTATATACAGCCATTCTTCTATCAATTTCTTTTTCTTTTTCGTTTATTCTTTTATATCCTTCAGCTAAAAGTACTTGTAATTTTTTAAGTGTTCTTTTATTTGTTAACCATTTATTTTTTTTGTTTACATTAACATTATCAAGATGTTGTATAATACTTGATTGAACATCATAATCTTTATTTTCTTTTAATCTATAATAATTTTTCTTTAATAATATTTCTAGTTTTCTTAGATTCAATGTGTTTTTATAACAATAAGATTTTATACAACTAGCTTGTGTATTAAATAAGTTATTTTTTTCTAAATATAAGATTCTTAATTTTTCAACAAGTATTTTTCTTAATTCTGTAATTCTTTTTTTTCTTCTATAATTATCTAATGGTTCTAAATCATTAATAAGTCTTAATTCATCTTCAGTTATCGAACCTTTCTTTATCATTTCATTATGATCTATAAATTCTTCACTTGGATGATATTTAAAAAATATATCAGAAGAAATCATACCGTTATCAAAAGGGAAATCATTATATAATAACACCAAATCTTCATTTAAATCAAAAAGTTCTGGCATTGTTGTTTTAACTTTATTATATAATGAAATATATTTATTTTTATTTTCATCAATTCTTTTTTCTATAGTTTCGATTTTATTCATAGTTTCTTTTAATAATGCTAATAAAGACATTTTAACTTCTTCTAAATTTATATCTTCTATTTTTTCAATA
Source organism: Plasmodium gaboni (assembly GCF_001602025.1). Lineage (NCBI taxonomy): Eukaryota > Apicomplexa > Aconoidasida > Haemosporida > Plasmodiidae > Plasmodium > Plasmodium gaboni. Next base: position 750,541 of record NC_031494.1, on the reverse strand, counting down.
TCTAATGTGTCCATTAAATAAATATAATATACATCTGGATTTGTATCACGTTTCATTTCATTATATCTATCTTCTAATACATCTTTAATATCAAAAGAATCATATTTTTTATTCAATAATGTTGATATATTATCACCTAATTTATTGAAAAGAGCAGTTCTATGTGCTAATTCTTTATTAATTTTAGATGTTAAACTTGATTTCTCTCTTAATACAAGTTCTTTATTTTCTTTATTATTAACAAGAATGTCTGTATTATTAACATCTTTTGAATCTTCATATTGTATATCTTTCATATCTTCATTTTTATTAATAGAAGATGTATTATTATTATCATCATCATCATCATTACCTTTTTCATTTTGATCATCATCATTTGTATTATCTTGATTTAAATTTTCATCATTATTATTAGAATTGATTTCTTGTGATGAAGACATCATACCTTTAATATTTTCATCTTCGTCATTTAATGCAGAATCTGTACTTGCATCTGCAGTCTCTCCTCCTTCTTTATTACATACAACATTAACTGACACATACGAATTATTAATATAACATGGATCTTCTTCATTTAATAAACTTTTCTGTACATCTAATGGATCTATTAAACATTCTTTATTATTATCACATTTTTTTCTAATATATTCTGATATATCTTTTAATTTTATTTCACAAAAAGGGGAATGTAAAAGTGCACTTTTAATAGTGATATTACCATCTTTACAAACAACAGGTTCCTCATTTTTATTCTTAATAAAAAAGAAATATTGAATAAATGCTTCATCTAAAATAAAACTATTGCTTAATAAACAAGTCGTAGATGTTTTCACTTCATTCTGTTCTGATTCTACACATTCACTTATTTCTATACTATTCTTATTTCGAAAAGATTGAGTCTTTTTTCGAAGTTCATATTCAAAAAAATATATGCATTTGTTATTACCATTACATTTCTTTTCTATGTCGTCATTACATCTTTTATGTATTATCTCGTTATTTCCATTTAAACATTGAACTTCACAGTGTAACACATAAAGGTTTCCTTGCGAGCACCTAAAATAAATAAATAAATAAATAAATATATATATATATATATATATATATATATGTTTATATTTTATATTTATTATGTGATGATTTATACGGATCATTAAACAGCATGCACAAAAAACATTCACAAATCAAAAACATAATATACTTATATATTCATATTGT
>NC_031494.1:745535-749023 GCF_001602025.1 Plasmodium gaboni | reverse complement strand
AACATAAAAAATAAAATAAAAAAATAAAAAAAAAATTTATTTTATATATTTTTATTTTTTTTTTTTATAATATTTTTTATATTTAAAAAATTTTTTTTTTTATTTTTTTATTTTTTTTTTATAAAAAAAAAAAATTTTTTTTTTTTTTTTTTTTTTTTTTTTTTTTTTTTTCTTTTTTTTTTTATTTTCCTTTCTAGACTTACTTTAAGGAATTCTCTTCTCCAAATTTTATTACATCATTGTGCACATAGCAACGTATTAAACATATTAATAAAAATTGTAATAATAAAATATGTAAAGTAAAAAACGGTATTTTCATTTTATTTATTAAAATCTATAAATATATATATAGAAATATATATATATATATATATATTATATATAAATAAAATATGTAATATTTCAATAAAGAAATATAAAAAAATATATATATACAAATATAATTTTTCAAACTACGTATACATATATATATATATATATATATATACAGCTGTTCAATAGAAAAAAAAGAAAAACGAAAATAACATATTATTATATACTTATAAAAAAAAAAAAATCAAAATACTATAAAAAAAAGTAATATATAAAAAAAAAAACATATCATAAGAAAAAAAAAAAATATATATATATATATATATACTGGCAAAAATTATTAAAATATATATAATATTTCTTATAATTGTATCTCTCTATATATATATATAACTATTATTATATTAACAAATATTAAAAACTAACAATTATTTTATATAAAAATGTTAATCTTTCTTTATATATATATAATATTATATAAACCCCTAAAGAGGAACATCATTATTTAGATATATATATAATATATATATATATATAAATATAAGAATGTTTTTTATTACTTTAAAAAAAAAATATTATATATATATATATATAAAATATTTATATTCCTATAATATATAAAATAAATATTAAATAAAAAATAAAAAATAGTATAAATTATTTCAATATATATTTCTATTTATTTATTCTTATTATATATATATATATAATATTATTATAATATGTAAAATATATTATTATATATATTTATATATATATTTATATTTATTATAATAAACTTCATAAAAATGAACTGATTTATATTTTATTAATTTTATATTTAAATATATAATAATATATATATATATTATAGATTTTACAAGATTATGTATATAATATATATATATATATATGTATACATATATAATTATAATATAATGTAATTGTTATATATGAATAATCAAGGTCCTTTTTTTTGCAACAATAATTTTTTACGTTTATTATAAAAAAAAAAAATTATTATATAATATATAACAATGTGATATATATATATATTGATATATATATATTATATTGTATATATAAACATATAATACTTATTTTAATTTTTTTTTCTTTTTTAAAGGTAAAAAATATATTATTTAAATATACGTATGATAAATATATATATATATATATATAAATATTTTTTAAGAGAGAAAAATTTAAGGTTAGTTTATTTTATTTTTTTTTATTTTCTTCTTATTATTATATGTTAAATGCATGCATAAGTTGAATGGTTATCTTAAAATATAGGTAAGAAAAATAAAATAGTAATAATAATAATATAATTATAAATGTAATAAATATATAATATTATATAATGATATATTTACTTCAATAGGATTATTTTTATTTTTTTAAATTTTTTCTATATTTTTTAAATATGCATTATATTATATATATATATATATATATATATTAATATTAATTTAATTATATATATATTATATTATATAAAAGCTATATTATATATTATAAAATAAATAAATATATTCCTACAATCATGAAAAAAAAAATAACTAATAAATTTTTTTTATTATAATTATATTTATTATATATATATATTGAAATATATTTCTGTTTTTTTCATTTCATATAAAAACTGTTAAAATAATATTTTATATATATATATTTACATATATTATTTTCATATGATAATATAAAAATAAAATAAAAAAATAATCATTCCCATATTTATGTATTATATTTATTATAAATATCTGTTATAAAATATTCAATTTTTGTTACTAAATATTATTAAATATATGTAAAATAAAATATAAAAAATATATTTTCTTTTTATTTTATATATAATGTTTATTTAATAAATATAAATTTATTATAAAATTAAAGATATTTGAGAATAATAATAAAAAATATTATATACAGTAAATATATGTAAAATAAAATATAAAAAATATATTTTCTTTTTATTTTATATATAATGTTTATTTAATAAATATAAATTTATTATAAAATTATAGATATTTGAGAATAATAATAAAAAATATTATATACAAGAAAGTACTAATAACTTATTTGTTGGGTGTTTTAAATTTATATAAATAAAGGTAAAGAAAAAAAATATAAATATAAAATAATATATAATAAATTAAAAATAAATAAATAAAGTAATATTAATATATATATATATATATATATATATACATATATCATATAATAAGAATTAAAAAAATATATAGAGGCCTCTTTGAGTACTCAAAAGAAGGATAAAAAAAAAAAAAAAAAAAAAAAGGGCATAACAATAATATATACATTTCTATATGCATACTCTTTTAACTGAGGTTTTTTTTTTTTTTCATTTTTTTTTTTTTTTTTTAATACCTTTTTATATGATTAAAATAAAATAAATTTAGGGCACATGCGAAATTATAATTTATATTTCTTTCAACATGTTTTTTTTTTTTTTTTTCTTCATGCAATATGGCATGTAATTAGTTTTTTTTTTTGTTTTCCATTTAATGTAAAATAAAATATATATATATATATATATATGTATATATTTGTATGGTCTTTATTTTTTAACGTTAAAGAAAACAATGTAGAATAATTATATAAAAATATTTGAAAAAAACAAATATGGTTTATATATATTTAATCATTATTTTTAATTTTTTTCCCTTATCATAAAATTTGCAAAAGGACATGTAAAAGCTGCATGTGTGTCCCATATGTTATATATATATATATATTTTTTTTTTTTTTTTTTTTTTTTATTTTTTTAAAATATTGAGAATATGTAAGTTTCTTAAAGAAATATTTAAGTAGTACACAAAAAAAAGGACTATATATAATATAATTATATATTTACGATAAAAAAAAAGTGTATGATCAATAAAATAAAAATATATCAGCAGAATTTGATATTAAGATTTATAAAAAAGTGCGTCCTTTTTTTTTTTTTTTTTTTTATTAAAATTAAAAAAAAAAATACTTATAAATATGTCCTCATTATATAAATAAATATCTACATATATATCATATATATGCCACATATAAATGATTACACCTGGATATTTATATAAAATAATAATATAATATATAAAAAAAATATTTCACTTGAAGTTTTATATAAATATGTATATTTGTAAAAAGGTTTATAAAATCATATATCATTTTTTATTTTTACTCTT
>NC_031494.1:734401-742973 GCF_001602025.1 Plasmodium gaboni | reverse complement strand
TTAAAGATAAAGATATATTACCCCAAGTTTTATTTCCTAAGCACGATGGTTTTTTAGGTGCTCTTGGATGTTTTTTCCTTGCCTAGTTTGTCATTCAAAATTTTGATATGTTATAATATATTTATATATATATTATGTATGTGTAAAATATTTTTTTTTTTTTTTTCATTACATTGTTAAAAATATACTGAATTAAATACACATAAATAAATAAATTAATATATATATATATATATATATGTTCCTTTTTTATGTGTGATATTGAATTTTTTTTTTTTTTTTATTTTGATTTTATAGTATATTTAATTTTATTTATATTCTTTATTTTATCTATTAATTTACTTTTACTCATATAAGTGTATATGCTATTAAATAAATAGAATTCCGAACCTTGGAATATTTAAATAAATAAATATATAAATATATAAATATATATATATATATATATATTTTCCAAGAATATGAGTTTTTTTTTTTTTTATTATTTTTTATTTTTTTTTTTTTTTTTCAAACAAAATATTATATAACATACATATGATATTATTCCATATAATATCTTTCATTTAAAAATAAAAAGGATCACACATATATGTATTATTAAGATATGTTAGGGTTAATAAGAAAGAAGAAAATATAAATTAATGTGTATATAATATATATAATATATATATAACATATATTAATTTATGTTCTCTTCTTTATTTTACTGTTGTAGGGTTTTATATAGTAGTCTTATTAAAAAGATAAAAAAAAAAAAAAAACATTAAAGCATGATTAATAGTAACATAATATTTTTATTTTGTTATCATGTGTTCTTGTGCATATTAGGATGTCTATTTTTTGAAAATTTTTTATTTAAAGATTTTGATAATCGTTTTAGTTTAGTAAAAATAATATTTTGTTGTTCATTCGTTTTATGTCTATCGCTTCTTTCTATGATATTATTCGAGATAAGTGGATTTATTGCAACAAGATTACAATTATTTATATGGTATATAGATATAAGTCTTATGATATTATTTATTTATATAATAATTCCTATAAGTTTAATATATACATATGTAACATATGAAGATGAAAAGACATCAAGCAGTTTATTCAAGTTTCAATATTTTTATACTACATTAATTAAAATGAATAATAAAAAGAAAAAAAAAAAATTGTATTCAGAAGATGAAAATGAAAAAGAAAATAAAAGTGTAGAACAAACAGGACAACCAAAAGAACAAGAAAAAACTAATTTTATGAAAAGATTACTTTATGTAAGTGAAGATTTAATTGAAAAGATGAAGAATTATAATTATAAAATAAAATATAAAAATAAACAGAAATTATATAAATTTATAATTGGATGTATATTTCTATTACCAATAATATGGTTTACATTTTATAAAATATCTATGATGACTTTAAAAAATAATAAAGATATATATGATAAATCAGATATATATAATATAGGTTCTATATTATTAGATAAATTTAATGAGATAAATAAAGAGTTTGAAGAAGAATATAATATTAAGAATCATAAAAATAATTATTTTTTCTTTTTTAATATTATGAAAAATCTTTTAACATATATGTCTGTAACAGGTATGACTATAGTTAGTGCTCTCTCTGCATTTACTAGCTTATATTCACCATATAGTAATATAAGTAATTTTTTTTTTTTTGTTAATATTAAAAAAGTTAAAGTTATTGAAAAAAAAATCAAGTTCATAAAGGATCAGTTGTCTTCAAAAAAAAAAATACTCTTACTATATGAGTACTATCCTCATTTGATAAAACCTTTTTATGAAAATCAAAAAAAGAAATATGATAATCTACATAATAATACATTTTATTATAAATATAATTATGATTCGAATGATTATAAAAATTATAGAGACGATATAGGACTACAAAATATAAATGAAAGTAAAAGTATATATCATAATAATAATAATAATAATAATGCAACTAATTGTATAACTAATTATTTGCAAACAGGTACTTCGCATGGGCTTAATAACACACACAATAATAATAATAATAATAATGTTAATAGTATTGTGAAAAATGCAGATAATATATATAATATAAATCATACAAATAATCTAGACACACATTATTTTCAAAATAATATCAACTCTATAAATAAGTCTAGAAATTCTTATAAACAATACACAAAAGAGAAATATAACAATCATAATAATAATATAAATGATTTGAATATAAATAATAATATTTTTAGTAATAATAAAAACGATCGAATACATAGAACATATAAAAATCATCAAGTGATAAAATATGATGATTTAGAAAACAAAGATAATAATCTAAAAAAGGATATTAAAAAAGAGGACATATTTTTTACATCTTTTAAAAGTTATAAAAAATGTAATTTATATTTAGGTAATTATAAATCTATCTATAAAGATATATATGAAACATTTATTAAAAGAGAAAAAAGTTTTATTAGTTTGTTTAATATAACTACGTTATCACAAAGAAAAGATAATAATCTATTATATATTAGTGAACAAATAAATTGTAAAAATTATAGTATGGATGATATTATTATTGTAAATAAATATAAAGAACAAAATGAAGAAGAAATAAAATTATATAACAATGATAATTTAGAAGAGAAAGAAAAAACTTGTATAGAGAAATATAATAATGAAAATGGTTTTATAAACGAATTTTCTAATAATGATATAAAAAATAATTCATACATAAAAAATAATAAACAAAATTCATTTAATCAAAATATAAGTAGTAATAATTTATGTAAAAGAAATATAAAATCATCAAATAATATATTAGATGATATGCATATGGAATATGAAAAAAAATTTCGTTTTTTTAAAACAAAAGAAGAAAATATATCTTTAGAAAATAAACTATCAGATGATTACATGAGAGAATATAAAAATTCAAATGGAAAATATAAATCTTTATTTCATTTTAAGTATCCTATATTTTCCTTTAAAAGATTTTTTAAAGGTTCTAAAAATAATATTAGTTCAAAAGAATACCAAGTTAGCGATGGTTTACATAAGAACAACGAAACAAATTACACACACAATGGTAATAATAATAATAATAATAATAATTATTATAATTGTGATAATATTCCTAGTAATAATAATATGAATAATAATATGAATAGTATTAATTATAAGTGGGATGGATTTATTAAGAAATCCTTCATATCTTCCTTTTTTTATGGCTTTCAAAAACCATATAAAACGTTTCAAAGTGTTAAGGAATTTTTCACAAGAAAGAAAGATAATGTGAATAAAAAAAGTAAACAAGTGTTAATACAAGATATAAAATCTTTAGAATATATGGTAAAGAAATTATATTTCTTATTAGATGATGTTATAAAAGAACAAATAAGAATAAATCAAAGTACAACATTTTGTGGTATTCTTTTATATATACTTGGTATTATAATGTCTATATTATGTCTATATAAAATTATTAAAACGTGTTATATAATATATATGATAGAGATACATTATAAATTTATATCAGCATATAGTAGTGGACATGTATTAATGTTATTTTATTCAAAAAATATGAATATCTCTATTATAAATGAATTAAAAAATGTTTTACATATTGTTCATATAAATATTAATCTAGATAATTATGTTATTTCTATTACATCCATATTATTATTATGTTTCATATTTACTAATCTAAAAACATTTATGGAAAAAATTATAAAATTAAGATATTCAACAAAATCTTCTTTATATTCAAATCTAGCCATTCTATTAATGTGTGAAATTATGGATTTATATTTCTCAGCTTATTGTATACAACTATTTGATTATCTACCTGTCAAAGAAAAAATTAAAATGTTATATATATTCTTTAATAATAATTTATTAAATCTATTTAAACTCAAATATCATTTTGATTTTGTTTATGTCATATCATTATTCATTTCTTTAATTCTACTTAAATTCCATCACAAAAACAAGTCGGATCAATTTAAAGAAATATAACCGGCAAATAACAACACCAACATATAAATAAATAAATAAATAAATATATATATATATATATATATATATTATATATTGTTAAGATTTATAACTTTTTTTAAATGTTTAAATAGTTTTATTTTTTTAAAATCATAAATAAATATATATATATATATATATATATATATATATATATATATATATTATATATATATATTACATATGTGTGTCTGATTTTACTTAGGTTCATTTTTTTTTATATGACATGTATATAAAAAATTTTTTTTGTTCTATAATTTTTTAACATATATAGACATATATATTTATATTTTTATTTATATATATTTCATTTGATTTATTTTTTTAAAAAGTTCTATAACAAAACATTTTGTGTTAAGATGCCCAAATGATGAGCATGAAAGATGTAACAAGGTAAAACGCTGCGTAAAAAATTTATGAAATTTATAAAGTGCACATATACAAAACATTTACTTTTTAATTATAGCACAATGTTTATATACAACAAAAATGAAACATAACGTAAATATATACATACATGTATAAATATAAACACAAATACAAGTATATATATATATATATATATGTATATATTTATAATATGAATAGACTACGAATCCAAGACCTGCTGTGTGAATAATCCATATTGAGATATATATTCATTCCAATATTTTTTTGCATGTAACATAGAATTAATAATATCTACCAAGTGAGACATACTGATTCTTATTTGTAACATAGAATCTCTTTCTCTTAATGTAATGGTTTTATCTTTTAGTGTTTGAAAATCTATTGTTACAGCAAAAGGTATACCGATTTCATCTGTTCGTGCATATTTTTTACCTATAGATACACTAGAATTATCTATTTTTGATGATATATTATATTGATTTAATAACATTTGTATTTGTTTAATATATGGATAAAATGCTTTATTATTTGATATTGATAATATAGAACATTTAATAGGAGCTAATTTATATGGTAATGATAAATATTGTCTTTCTTCTTTATCATCAGTAAATTTTCTAATTCTAAAAGAATGCTCTAGAATACAAAATATTAATCTACCTATTCCAAATGAAGGTTCTATAACATTAGGAATAAAATTTTCTTCTTGAACTTTTTTTTTATATTTTTGAAATGATAACATATCTCTTGTTAATTCAAATTTATATTCATTATCTGTAGAATCATTATTTACAACATTTAATATATATTTATTATTTTTATTTAATTCTTCATCAATAAGTAGTAATTCTTCATTTGTTTTTTCATTTAAACAAGAATAGATTTTATTTTGATCACTCTTAAAGGTATGTCCTATTTTGGCTTTATTCGGTATCATTTTTACAAATTCCATTTCAATAGGTTCATTATATTTTTCACAAGCATATAAATTTGCACCTGTATATTTCATATGATGTTGTAAATCATATGCTGATCTATCTGCATGTCCAACAACTTCAATAAATCCAAAAGAAGTTAATATTTCAGCATCCCAACAATCATTTGCATAATGTGCCATTTCTGTTTTTAAATGTTGTCTAAATCGTATACCATCTTTATTAATTCCACATTTTAATAAAAATAAATAGGTTCTTGCTAAGAAATATGCTAAAGCTTCATTTGCTATAATCTTTTTTTCTACTGCTTCTTCTAATGTCATATTTTTAATTATCATTCCATCCGTTAATTGATTATCTCTAGGATATAATGGTAACATTAAATATTTAAATAAATCATATTTCTCATGATTCTTTTTTTTAGGATTTACAAAATATTCTATTTCAGCCATCTGAAATTCTCGAACTCTTAATAAACCATTTCTTGGAGATATTTCATTACGAAATCCAAGGCCTAATTGTGCTCCTGCAAATGGTGTTTTTCCCCCATTATATTCTAAGAGCTTCTTAAAGTTAACAAATATTCCTTGTGCCGTTTCGGGTCTTAAAAAAGCAATATTATTCATATTATTATTATTATTATTATTTGTATTAGTATTATTTAAATTTTTATTATCATCCACATTTTTACATTTCTCCTTATTTTTATCTTCTGTATTATCATCCTTTGGTCCTATTTTTGTTTGAAACATTAAATTAAATGGAAAAGGATCTGATAAATCATTTTTTAATGGTGATTTTATATTATACTCTTTAATAATTTCTTTAATTTCATCTTGATTCATACCATCTAATTTTCTTAATATTAATTCGATTTTTTGTATTAACACTTCTGTGTCATTTTCCCCCCCTCCAAATGTATTACAATTATTAATATTGTTAATATTATTAATATTATTGTCATCATTATTATTTTTATGGTTTATGTCATCAACTCTCTTTTGTTTCTTTTCTTTTTCTTCAACATGTTCATCCTCTTTTGTATTCTTTTTCCTTAATTCTTCAATTTTAGCTCTTAGAAAATCACCCAAGTATTTATCTGCCCTATAACAATCATTTGTTACTACATCACGAATCATTAAATCAGTAAATCGATCCACATGCCCAGATGTTTTTAATACTTGATAAGGAGTTACACAAGAACCTGATATTTCTAACATCTCATCATAATATATAAAATGACATCTCCATAAATTTTCTAATTCAGATTTTAATAAACAACCAGAAGGACCATAATCAAATAAACCAGATGCACCACCATATATTTCAAATGAGTTAGTATAAAAAAATTTTCTTTTTACTAAATTTTCTAACTTTGTACGATTTTCAATTAATTTTAATTCTTCACTAGGTTTACTATATAAATCTTTTAATTTCATTTTTTTTTCTTGTAATAATTTTTCATTTTCCATATATTCCTTTTTTAATTCTTCATCATTCATTTCTTTAATACATTGATTTCTTTCAATTAAGGATGATATTTCACAACTATACTTTTCTATAAGTTCTTCCACACTACCACATTCATCATTTTCTTTTTGTTCCTTTATATTATTGATATCACTCATTTTGTTTGAAAAAACATAAAAAAAATTAAATTTTCTTTTTCTTATCTTTTGTTTATTATATAATACTTTATTATCCAACACAAACGAGCTAACCTTTCTTAATTCTCTTGAGGGAAATAAATGATATTTATTATTATTATTATATCGTATGTTCTTTATATTTATCTTAGAAATAAAACTATATGTTTTATTCTCAAAAAAAAACATAGAAAGCAGAAATATTACAATAATTATCATATACAAACTATTCAAATATATGTATATATATATGTATATATATATGTATATACATTTTTTTTATTTTTTTCTAAACCATAATTATTTTATAAATATATAAATATATATATATATATATATATATATATGTATATATTCTTTATTATATATCTAAGAATATTATCTTTTCTCAATATTCGATGGATTTCTCCTTATTTTCATTTTAACATTATATGAGAACAAAATAAAGAATTTACTATTATTTATACAATAGTATAAAAGTATTTAGTATATAGGAGAAAAAATATTTTAATTATCATCAAAAAAATAAAAATAAAAATAAATAAATAAATATATATATATATATATATATATATATAACAAAGCAAAAAAAAAGAATATAAGAAAAGGAGAAAAGAAAAAAAAAAAAAAAATAAGAAAAGAAAAGAATAAAATAATAGAAAAATTAATAATAAAATAATTTAATTTATTATATATATATTATATATTATATTTATAATATTTAAAAAATAAGGGAAACATCCATAAATATATATAATACATATTATACATATATATATATATATATATATATATATATTCATTTATTACTATATTAGTTTGACCTTTAAATTTATATCAAGTGCACAATAGGTAAAAATAATTTTACGGTATAGAAAAAAAAAAAAAAAAAAAAAAAATTAAAATTAAAATAATAATATTATTATTAATATTAATATTAATAAATGTTTACCTTATATTAAATAATATAAAGGAATTGTTAATAGAATATTGCCTTTTTCAAAAAGACCGATAATATCATTCAACCTAAAAGTAAGCATTTTGTTCTACCGTTATTTATTCCATTCATTTTATTATTATAATATATATATATATATATATATATGTACAATATCAAAGTGATGATTTTTAAACAAACTTATCTTTACTTTCAAATTGAAATTTTTTTTTTCATTTTGTGCCTTAACATTTTATATACACACATAAGATATATATATTTAAGGTCATATTAATTTAATAAAAAATATTAAGCCTTTTCATGCAATAAAAATTAAAAAATATGCATATATTTTTCTATGTTCACAAAGACCATATATAGTATAAAATTATTCTTTTTCTTTTTTAAACTTATTATAATGGTTGTCTTCTCCAACTTTATTTTTTATTTAATTATATTGTTAATTATCCCATGACATAATAAACTACAAATTATATAACAAAATAAAACGTTTATGTTTATTATAGTATTCCGTTATGTATTCCTTTTTTTTTTTTTTTTTTTTTTTTTATTAATATATATAATGAACTAGCCATAAATCGCAAAAAAAAAAAAAAAAAAAAAAAAAAAAAAAAAAAAAAAAAA
>NC_031494.1:708485-734101 GCF_001602025.1 Plasmodium gaboni | reverse complement strand
ATAAAAAAAAAAAAAAAAAAAAAAAAAAAAAAAAAAAAAAAAAAAAAAAATTTTTTTTTTTTTTTTTTTTTTTTTTTTTTTTTTTTTTTTTTTTTTTTTTTTTTTTTTTTTATAAAAAAAAAAAAAAAAAAAAAAAAAAAAAAAAAAAAAAAAAAAAAAAAAAAAAAAAAAAAAAAATACACAAAATAAAAAATAGCTATATAGCCATTATAAATATATACAAATAAAATTTAATATTATTATTTTTATATATAATTTGATATTACTTATATTCATAATGGACAATGAATTTCCCAATAAAGGAAAAATATAAATGATTATATATATATATATATATATATATATATATATATTTATTTAATTTATTATTTTATAAGACAAATAAAGAAATATCATGTTTATATATAAAAAAACAAATTTAAAAAATGTTAATTATAAAAAGGGATAATTAAAAAAAAAAATTAAAAAACATTAAAAAAAATTAAAAAAAATTAATTATAAACATTTAATTATACAATTTAATTACAAACTTAACAAAATATACACTTATATGTGTATATATTTTAATTCATTTGTATGCATTTAAAAGATCATCAACTTCTAACAAATTATTATAAGAGAATTTTTTTACAACTTTTTCTCCTTTTTCTTCTAAAATTTTTTCGATATTTGTTTTTCCATCTTGGAACCAGCCCAACTGATCCGATATTAAATGAAGATTTTCACATGAAGGACATCTAACAATAACAACACCATTATAATATGCTTGTTTTGAAAATTTTTTTGCGCTTTTTTTTTCACAAATATTACAAGTAAACATTAAAACTAAATATTCTTTTTTCTTTTGATCGATTTCTTTATCTACTAAGTCTTTATTTAAATCTTTTTCAAGTATTTCATTTTCTTCACTGTTATTTATTTGTATTATTTTGTTATTTTCTATATCTAAAATATTACTACTCGTATTTATAATATCTTCATCATTATTATTATTATTATTATTGTTGTTATTTATTGTGTTGGTAATTATATTTTCATTTAATTCTATTATTTTATCATCACATATAATTTTGTCATTTAAATGATTTGACTTATTATCATATATTATTTCATCATTAGCTTTTTCAAATTTGTCTTCATGTATAATTTTTTCATTTTGAATCCATTCATTTTTTGTAACAAAACTTTTTTTTGAAATGACAAAATGGTTTATACTATTAAATGGTACTATACAAAAATGAATGTCATTTTTCGAGCTTAAATTATTAAAATTAAATCTTTGAAATAATGAACTAAAGTTTTTTTTTTCTTTTTTAAAATTAATGTCTTTTGATAATATGATTCGACTAAAAGTTCTTCTTTCTATTAATTTCGTTCCTATTTTTTGAAACATTTTATTTTATTATAATAAAAAATAAATAAAATAAAATAAAAATTAGGCAATCATTAAAAATTTATCGGATATATCATAATATAAAAAATATTGAAAATTTTTACTTATATATAATGTATAAATATTCAATCCTTTTTAAATATTTCTTCTATTTTTATTCATTGTTTTTAAATTCTAATAATACTGTTAATAAAAAAAAAAAATAATAAAAAAATAAAAATCAGTTTTCAACTATAATGTTCTTTTATATGTTATAAAAAAAATAGAAACAAACAGAATAATTTTGTTTTCGCTCATGAAGAAATATATATAATATATATATTAAAATTTAATATATTTATATATTATATAATTATTAAGGAATTTAAAATGGTATATATAAATAATATATTATATATATATATATATATATATAATAATTTTATTATTAATAAATCTAGCAGATGAAAAAAAAGTATATATTTTTTATTTTTAATTTATATTATACAAAAGATGTTGTTATATATATTTTTTAAAACATAAAAGTATATATATATATATATATTTTTTTTGGAAATAAAAATTTTAATGCACAAATAAATATTATACTTTAATTTTATGTATGGTTACAATATTATTACATATATATATATATATTGAACACATATATATTATCAATATATTATACATAAATATATATATATATATATAATTAAACTTTATGTAATTTAAATTTTTTTTTTTTTTTTTCTTTTTTTTTGTAATATATACATTATTATATAAAATATATATAAATATATTTATATATTTATATATAATATATATTATATGTATTCATTCATTTTATTACATATTTTGATAAGTTATATAATATTTATAATTATTATAACCTTTTGATATATTTCCATTTTTTACTCTTTGTTTAGCTTTTGTCTACGTTATATATATATATATATATATATATATATATTTATATATATATATATATTTATATATATATATATATATATATATTTATTTATTTATTTATTTATTTATTTTTATTTTTATATTTTTTTATTTTTGTGTGTGTTTGTTTGTTCACCTTCAACATGCAGGAATTTGTTGTGAATATTGCTAGTAAAGAAAAAATTGTGGAAATAGAAAAACTGAAAAATGAGGGGAATGAATTATTTCGAAATAAAAAATATAAGGAGGCTTTATGTATATATGATAATGCTGTTTATGAATTTTGTGGAGGTTCACGTGATAGTTTAAAAATTAAAGAAATGGTGAAACAATTTTCAAAAAATTATGAGACTAATAATATAAATAAATTATCAGATAATAATAATAATATGATTGGTGAAAATGATAAAAAATGTGATATTTCATATATATGTGAAAATCAAAATTTATTTATAAATATATGTCATAATATATCACTATGTTATTATTTCTTAGAAGATTTTGAAAGATCTATTGAATATTGTTTATATATAAATGAAATGAATAATAATCATTATAAAAGTTATCACACACTTGGATTATGTTATGAGAAATTAAAAGATTATCAAAGGAGTATACATTATTTTGATAGGTGTAAAATAGTTCTTTTAAAAAATGAAAATAATAAAAGTGAAATTAATCGAATAAATGAAAAGTTACGTGATATTATGAAAATTATAGATCAAAATAAAAATGATCCATTTAAAAATATAAGTAACATTAAAAAATATCTTCTTGATGAAAATACAAATCATATAAATGATATTGACAAAAATAATAAAAAAATTAAAATGTTACATTCTATTTATAATCAAAAGTTTTATATACTACTTAAGGAAAATATTTTTTCTTTTCTTTTTGATTTTATTAAAAAAAATGATGATATATTATCAAACCATGACAATTGTAATAATAATAATAATAAGAGTAATATTTCATATAGTCATAATATTAATAATTTATTATTAGAAAAAACAGCCATTTATGTTATTTATAAAATATTATCCAAATTAGATAATGAACATATCATTATTGAAAATTCAAAAGATGATAATTATAATAAAAATCGTAATATATGTATTAACACATTAGATTATTCAAAGCTTCAATATTATTATGATCCTGATTTTATTAAAATGATTTTATCTTTTAATCAATATTTTACAAAAGAATGGATATATAATTATATAAAAAAAAAAATCAATATTATAGAAAATTTAAAGTTTTCAAAAGATGAATCCTTATATAAAGAACATGTAGATATTTTAATCTATATCTTACATATAATAAAATATGTATATGTTATAAATAATGATTATATTTTAAATATTATTAATTCGTATTATCTAAATACCGACAATTCTAATATCAATAATTCCGGTATTAATGCTCTTACATTCTTATGTAAAAAAAAACAATTTTTATCACAAAATAGTAAGGAGAATAAGAAAAAAAAAAATGATTTATTAGAAATGCTTAAGAGAGAAAATTGTTTAAATATAAATATAAATAATAATAATAATAATAATAATAATAATGATGATAATAATCATTTTTATAAGAATGAATTTATTGAATTTCACTTTTCGGATCCTCATAAATATCCATTATGTATCAGTTCAGAAATAAAAAAAACTATACAAAATGTTATTAGTATGTATGAAAATTTTTCTAGTAGTATAGAATATACCTTAATTTTAATTTTTACATTATTACATGACCCACAAAGACCTAAGGAAAAAGACATAGAAATGAATGATGTAATTTATGATTGTATAGATAATTATTTTCATCATAATGATAACATTTTGATTGAATGGTTTGTATGTATTAAATGTCTTTTCTTAGTAGATAAGAATATTATTTTAAATTATTTAATAGGAAAAACAGAATATATTGCAAAGATTTTACATTTTATTACCAACTCTATAGGAAGGAAAACAAAAGAAGAATTATCCATATATATTGATGTCTTATTACTTTTATTAAATATATCAGAAATACGTTTTATGTTTACTAATTATATTGATATGTATATAAATATAATGAAATCTTTAAATTATGATCAATGCTTTTTGAAACTTTTATTAGGTACATTTAAATTATATATGCACAATATGGACTTTAAACAACAAATTCAAGATAATGTAGATTTGTTTTTTTATGCAAAAGAAATGTTAAAGCAATTCTTGTTAGTATATGATAATGATGAGGAGGAAAAAAATAACAGAAATAATCATAAAAGAGAAGAAAATGATGAGCATACAAACCATTTTAGTTATCCTAATTTAAATTCGCATAATACATACTGTGTGAAAAAATGTGATGAAAATGATACAATGAAAAATGATATTATAACACAAAAAAAAGATGAAAAGAATAAAAAACATTGTGAACTTGTAGATAAGAAAAAAAAAGATCAAAAATATATACTTTCAAATATGAGTTGTGAAAAAACGTTAAAAGATTTAATAGAAATGTTATTTTATTTAAGTTTACATATTGAATTTAAAAAACAATTATTAGAAGAAAAAAATAATTATATTTTATTTTTCTTAATAAACGTTGGACATGATATAAATAAAAAAAAATTAGATAACACATATAAATATATATATTGCAACACTATCAATAATTTAATTTTAACAAAAAATGATGAAAAAATAAAAAGAAGAGAAATTAATAAAACGAATTTATCAAATTTTGATAATGAACAAATAGAAGCTTTAGAACAATTTTATGATAAATTACCAAAAGAAGCTAGACCTAAAACAGATCCATTATATGATTATGGAGATGATGAAACAAGTAATAAATTAATTGATTTATTATTATATAATGAAAAATATCAAATGAATCATATTAACGATAAAAATGATAATAAAAATGATAATAAAAATGATAATAAAAATGATAATAAAAATAATAATAAAAATAATAATATTAATAGTAATAGTAACTTATCTCCTTTGTCATCTAAATGTTTATATACAAATGGTACCATTATCAATATTATATATAACTTTATTAATAGCAATTTTTTTACAACAAATATAGCTGAATCTGTATGTGAAATAATTTCTAAATTTGTTAAAAATACAAATAATATTGGTATAGTTTTAGTTAATAATGGATTAAAAACTTTATTATTAGCATCTAAGCATATAACGAATAAAAAGAATTGTGCTTTAGCATTAAGTGAAATATTTATTTATACTAACCCGAAACTTATTCATTTCTATGAAGCATATGATTCTTTACCTTTATTAATTGAACAATTAAAGAGTGATGAAGAATTATTAATTTTTAAAACCTTAATGGCAATAACTAATATTTTAACTATTGATGAAAATGTAGCAATAAAAGCTATGCAATTAAATTTGTGGTATAAATGTTTTGATCTTCTTTCAACAGAAAATGAATACATAAAATCTGCTAGCTTAGAATGTATATGCAATTTATGTTCCCAATCACATGTACATGAATATATTTATAATAAATATCAAACAATTATTAAATCAAAAAATGAATCAGATAAACATATCTCATTTGTTGATATGCAAATAATTTATTCATTCACCATGGAATATCAAAATTATAAATGTGTTTTTGCAGCAACTGGAGCTTTGGGCATGTTATCATCTGATTTGCGTTTACCATATTATTTAGTTAGAACTAAAGGGATTGATCATATTTTCTCATCTTTCAATAATACTACCGACCAAAATATTTTATTACGTATTCTAACATTTTTCAACAACATAATGACATGTGATGATATACCGGGTGATATATTAAAGAAAATAAAGACATATGTGGAGCAAAAGAAGGATTTAAATGAAGAAAATACTCAAATGGCAAATTTTATACTACAGTAAATATATATATATATATATATATATATATTACGTGTTTTTATATATTTATATTTTCACGAGCTATTATAGTTCAAAAAATTATAAGTTGATTACTTTTTTTGCAGTAAATTAATTGTACATAAGGGAAGAACTATATATATTATATATTTTATGTTTGTTTCTTTTTAGTTATTATTTTTTTTTTTTTGTTTTTAAGATTATATGTTTGTATTTACATTGAAAATATTTTTACAAAATAATATATATATATATATATATATATATAAAGACAAGAATATATGTAAATTAAAAAAAAAAAAAAAAATACCATATCAATATTTTCATTATCATTATACAAAGCATTTATTTATGTGAATATAGAAGGCTCAACGATGTTATGATAATTATAATAGTTATATTGGTTATTTTATTTATTTTTAAAATATAATTGACAAATGTAAACTGCATATACATACAATATTGAGTAGACGTTGCAAAATTGTAATATGTCATTGTTGCTATTTTTTTTTTTTTTTTGTCTTTTTTTATTGATACTTTGGTTGTTTTTATTATATATAGATTATCATATAGCAAGGAAAAACATAATAACAAATATTTAAAAATAAATAAATAAATAAATAAATAAAAAATAAAAAAATAAAATAATAAAATAAAAAAATAAAAAAATAAAAAAATAAAAAAATAAAAAAATACCATTTGTAGTATGTTAAATGAGTATATTTCATATATATATTTATATATGTTTCTTTTTTGAAACTTATACATTCAAGGTTATTTAATATATGATATAGTTAAATTGCAAAATGGTCCTTTTTTTTTTTATGAAATAAAAATGGTCATTCCCTTTAAAAAAAAAAAAAAAAAAAAAAAAAAAATAAAAAAAATGGTTAGTTATCCACAAGAAAAAAATTTATAAAAAATTGGAACTTTCTTAGCTATATAGAATAAAAAAAAAAAAAAAAAAAAGAAAAAAGCATATGAATTATTCAGGTAAATTTCATTTAATATATATTTTTTTTTTTTTTTTTTTCTAAAACATGAACATTCATAGTTTTTTATATTTTGAAATTTATAAAGTATGATTTAATAATATATATATATATATATATATATATTTATATATAATATAAATAATTTTTTTGTTCAGAATTTTTATGTGTAAATAATCTGAGTATTAATTTCTATATTATATATATATATATATATATATATATATATATATATATATATAATGAATATATTTTTTATTTCAATAAAGGATTTATTTTATTTCCTTATGCTTACAAAAATTTAATAAATAATAAAATTTGTATAAATATTTTTTATAATATACCGTTGTTTATTCGTTATACTATAAATGATAACATATTATATATATATATATTCTTTTTTTTTTTTTTTTTTTTTAAAGATTAATTAATTATACACATAAATTGGTTAGTTTCAAATATATAAGGGAAATAAATTAATAAAATTAATTTTCTTCTTTGTTTCGGTTTTCTGCTTTCGTTTCATTTTTTCTTTTTTTTCTTTTTATATTCTCATTATATTTATTATCAGTGTCTAGAATATATTTACGAAATTTCTGTCTATAGTAGTTACATTATATGTCATATTCTTTCTATGAGATATAAAAAATTAATATTATTATAATATATATATATATATATATATATATATATATATATATACATATATTAAAGCATTTTCATTATATTTTGAATATATATATTTTGTGAATGTATTTTGTATGTTTTAATAGATTATATATACATATATACTTTTGTTTTGAATTATTATTAAAGATATTTTTATGAAATTCATTTTAATAAAAAAATTGTTTTTTTTTTTTTAACTCATATATATTTATATGTATGTATGTAGCTATATAGACGCATTTTATTTATTATAATATTAACCCTTTTGAAGATCTTACAAAAGCAGGACATTTAGATAGAGTACAGAGTAGAAGTTATATTAATCACATAATACACTTTTATTTGTTTTAATAGTTTTGTATTCCATTTTGTTTAATTAATATATTAATTTAAAAGATATTATTAATAAATAAATAAATATATATATATATATATATACATTTAGATTTATATATTTGAAACAATATAGTTTGTACAAAGAAGCAAAATCATCATACATAGACTGTTCTTCCATTAACAAACAATCATAATATTAGTGCGAAGAAACATGAACAATATAATAAACAAAATTGACCCTAATTTACAAAAGAAAGAAAAGGGTTATATAAATATTAATTTCAATTTTAACGAAACAAAAAACGGTATGGAAAAAATATCTTATACCCATAAAAATGAGATATCTGATAAAATTGTACATAATCAAGATTTATCAGATAATATTCATTACATAAATAATTATTTAACTAGCATTTTTGATTTGGGAAAACGTGAAGAATCGTGGGATAATCTTTTTTATGGAAAAAATATAAAAAAAGAAGGAAATAAAATGGAAGATGATAAAAATAATACACTATTATTACGAGGTCCCACCAAAAATTATAATTTGAACACTGAAATGAAACTGGATGATACATATGAATTTGAGATATCTGAACATGAGAATGAAAAGAACAAATTCGATTATATAAACAATACATTAAATACAAAACATTCAGAAAATCTAGATAATGTAGAAAATATGAAAAATATGGGAAATGCTCAGAATGATGAATTTTTATATAATGAATTTATTTCCAGTGTAGCCCCAAATATAGAATTGAAAAAAGCAAATACAACAGTTGTTAATAATCTAAATAAAGAAGATGTTTTAAAAAAAGGAAATATGTTTCATGATTTTCATTCATTTAATAAGAACAATTTTTTTGATGAATGGTGTTTTAGAAGAAATCAAGAAATTGATAAAATACAAAAAAATGAAAATTTAGAACATTCTATAAAAGAGATATACGAAAAAACAGATGATCCCTTTTTTCATGAGAATTATATAAACATTAAGAGCAATTATACAAACCATATGATCGATAATATTGTAGAAGAGAATGAAAATGACAACATGCTATTTTTATTGAATGAGAAAAATAATATTCAAGAAATTATAGATTCAAGCAATAAATGCAAAAATATGATTCATATGAAAAGAGAGAATATTTCAAAAAATGATCATAATGTGTATGATAATTTTCTTATATATAATAAGAATATATTAGATAACAATTCAAATATGAACATTTCTAATGGGAAGAATTTTAATGAATCTCAAAAATTAGACATGCAAAATGAAGATATAAAACTTATTCAGTTGATGAATAAAATGTTGCAAGAAAATGAAAAAACTGATACAAATTTTAAGAATGCTTTTAATTATCCAAATATTCCTAAATTGCATGTAGATAGTAAAAAGGAGTTGGATGAGCAAAATGGGCAATTATATCAGAATAATTGTAATTTAAATAATAATAATAATAATATGGATATATATCATAATATTGGGGAATATACTAACTTAGGGATATATAATACCAATGTTAATATTGCTAAAAGAAATGATGATATATTAAAATGCTCTAATTCTGACAATGTATGGGAAGAAAATATAAAAATATTGGATTCAATAAGTATGGAATATTCTAAAAATGTTAAGCATTGTCCTTCAAACAATGAAGATATTAATCAAATATACAAAAATGATGATAATGGAACGAACATATTATTGGAGACTTTGAAAAGCAATATAAAGCTATTATTAGAAAATGAAAAGGATGATAATTTATTAAGTCAAAATATTATACGAATTCTAGATGATTATAATAAGAAAAAAGACGCTTATATAGATAAGAACAATCGTAGCGATTTTAAAAATAATAACTGTCTTAATAATAATAGTGGAAATTTTAGTAAGGATTATATGTCAAATGTGAATTCTAACATGGTGAAGTCAAATATTACAAATATACAACATGGTATAGAATTAAATCATAATTACGAGGAAAATTGTATGAAAAAAAAGGGGAATGATAATAATATTTTATGTGGGGGAAATATGTATGACAGTTTAATGTTCTATAACAATTCTGATAAAACAAATATGCCTAATAATAATAATAATAGTAACCATAGTAATAGTAATAGTAATGGTAATAATTTGAAGGGTTCGTTGTTAGATTCTTATGTTATTGATGATAATGTGAAGCTTAAAAATGGAATATTAGGAAATCCATACAATATGGAATATTCTCCCAAGTGTGTTGAAGGATGTGTGGATGTGGAGAAACGTAAAAAATTAAAGCTTGCAGAATTGTGGAAATCTAACTCTGGAGGTGCGAAAACTGAGACAAAGCTGAATACAAATAATATTCATATTGTTAACAACAACAACAATAATAATAATAATAATAATAATTATAATGGTAGTGGTTTTATTCTAGGGCAAGAAACAAAACATGAACCTACAATGGATATGAACACAATTGGAAAGCCTTTTTACGACATAGATAAAAGAGCTCATTTAAAGGAGGCATACATTAAATTATTAGAGAACGAAAATGTATACGAAACAAAAAAAAATTATCATTGCAATGTTACTAAACAAATTGAGAATATACCTAAGATAAGGAATGCAAAAGGTTACAATGATTTATTTATGAAAATAGAAAACATAAATGAATTAAATTTAGAAACATGTTATAAGGATGAAGAGAATAGATATACTGATAGGAAAAAACTAGAATTCATGAATGAAAAGAAGTCTGAAGAATTCATAAAAATAAAAAAAGGGAATAGTATCCCTTATGATGAAGCTTTTAATTTTTTGTGTGGATATATAGGAAAAAATATTAATGATTATAAGACATATGATGATGATTTTAACAATATGGATATATATAATAATAATAATAATATTAATAGGAATAATAATAGTAATATTCATAGTAATAATTACAATAATATTCATAGTAGTAATTATGTTAATAATTATGGTAATATTCATAGTAATAATAATTCTTCTTATTATAATAATTTAAATGATACTATAAAAAATGAAGAAAAAAAAGATGTAATGTTTAATGAAAATATAAATAATAACGAATCATGGGGTTTTGACAAAGACGGAAGTTATAAGTATTTAAAGAATAATAAGTTTGAAAGCGATAAATATAATGGATATATAATTAAAAGAGAGGAAGAAGATAGTTGTCTTAAAAGTAAGAGTTTGTGTTTTAATAAATATAAAAGGGAACATGGGAGTTTTCATAAAGGTAGTGATCTCTTTTTATATAAGAATGAATCAGTGTTCGGCAAAAGAATTGACAATAACAATAATAATAAAAATAATAATAAAAATAATAATAATAATAAAAATAATAACAACAACAATAACAACAATAACAACAACAATAACAACAACAACAACAACAATAGTAATAACAATAATAATAATAATTATAGTAGTAGTAGTAGTGCTTTTAATTTTTCAAGTAGAAAAAAAGAATCTCCTTTTCTTTCCTTTCATAAAGGTAGGAAAGACGTAAATGATAAGGATAGTATTAATAATGTATCTAGTATGAATATGTATAATAACAATACATTTTTTATAAAAAGTAGATGTAGCAATGATTATGAAAATACAAATGTTGTCGAAGAGGTAAAAGAAGAAATATGTAAAGGAAGAGAGAAGGATGGGCATAATAAAAATGATATGGATAACAATTTGAAAAATAAAAGTATGATATCTAATTTAAAAATGAAAAAGAAACAAAGTACAGATATAATAAAAGAATTAAGTAGTGAAGAACTAAAATCGTTATTAACAGAAGAAGATGAAAATAGTTTGGAGATATTATTAGAATCTCTTTATGAAGATAGGATATTACCATTATTATTTAATATAAAAGGTAGGGCAGATGAATATGAATATAGAGAAATATTAAGAAATAATATAAAAGCAGCATATAGCTTATATCCAGAGAAATATATAATAAAAAGGAATGAAAGTGGTGATGATTACATAATATATTTTACAAACAAGAAAGTATCAGAGGATTATTTTATGTCTATAAATAATTTAAAAGATATATATAGTTCAACTTTATGGAAGCAATTTGAAGAGTATTTGGATGAAATATCTAAATCAGAGGATGCAACCTTGTATACATTTACAGGAGGAAGATATGGTATGGCAAAAGAATTAAAAAAAAGAAATCTTCCATTTTTTGAAGGTTTATTTCTGGGTCAACTTTGTCATATTGTTCATATAAGTACAAACAAAAAAATAATAGCATATGAGAACAATTATTTAAAGCCTATATCTCAATGTCACAAGTATACAAGTGCAAAGAAGGGTATTATAAATGGGAGTGAAAAGAATGTAGAAAATTACATAATGACTATTAGTGAGTTGAGACATTATATGAATAAGCTTTTGAAATATTATAAGGGTGGTTTTAATATATCAACATTGAAGAAAAAATTAAAAAATCGATTTAACAAGCAAATATGTGAGAGTGTCTTTCATTGTATTAAATTGATTGAGGTATTACAATTAGAAGAATTAAAGGATGTATGTGTGGTTGATATGGACACTAAAATAGTTAGGAGTGTTACTGATTCGATGTAGAAAAAAAAAAAAAAAAATTAACAAAATTAGCAAAATTAACAAAATTAGCAAAATTAACAAAATTAACAAAATTAACAAAATTAACAAAATGGAGAAAATTATATATTTATAAATGTTTTATGTGTATATTTTATATTATGTTATTTTATCTGATACGATATATATGTATTATTAAAATGGTAAAATGAGAATTTTAAAATAATATTATATATATATATATATATATATATTTGTATATATAGATGTATATTTATTTACTTTCACTTTGGTGAGATATTAAAGAAGCTATTAATACATGAATACACGTACTTACATATTTATAAAGAACCTTTCATTTATTATTATTATTATTATTATTATTTTATTTTTTTATTCTTTATTTTTATAAATTATTTAATAATGTATGAATAAAATATATAAATATATATATTATATGACGAGACACATTGTACACTATACATATTTTTTTTTCATCTCATCCTTATATAAAATAAATTATACATTCAAAAATGTATTTCTTAAAAAGGATGATATAGATGGACAATTTATATATTTGAAATATACATAATTATCATACAGTTTAATTTATATATTAATTATAACATAAAAAATAAAATAAATAAATAAATATATATATATATATATATATATTTTTTAAAGTTGTTTTTTTTTTTTTCTTGATATTTTCTTCATTTTGGAGTTCCTAAATTTGTATACTTTTTTTTTTATACGTCAAAAATATATTACTTAATATATAAAAAGGAAGAATAAAAAAAATTAAGAATAAAATAAAAATAAATATATTTATATTTATATTCACAAGTACATAAATATAAATAAATATATATTATATATATATTATATACATCAATATGTATTCTCATGTTAGAAATATTTTTTACGCAATTATAAATAATTATCATAAAAATAACTAATGTTACAAATAATATATATTAATATCTAATACGTGAAGTTATATAGTATATATTATTATATATAATAAATATATCATATATTGTGTTTATTTCTCCGCCCGAAAAAAAATAAATATAAGTAGAAAAAAAAAAAAAAAAAAAAGATAAAAAAGAAGAGTATCAGGGATGTCCTCCTATTTTCAAAATACCATTTAAAAAGATTCATATAATTTCTTTAAAATATATATAAAAATCATGGAAATATAAAATTGAGGATCATTTTTTTTTTTTTTTTTTTTTTTAATTTATTATTTAAGCAAGAAAAAGAAAATATCCATATATATTATATTATTATTATAATATATATATTTTATATATGTTTTTTTCTTTTTTTTTTTTTTTTTTTTTTTTTCTCTTTTTTTGTTGATCTTCATAAATTTATATTTTTATATTTATTTATTTTATTTTTTTTAAAAGGGGAAAAAAATATTTCATATAAAATATTATGTAAATATATTTAATGAGAAATAATTCATATATATGAGAATAATTAAAATATAGAAGAAAAATTTTATAATGTTCAACCAATATAAAAACCCGGAAATAAGTCATATTTATGAGAGAAACAATGAAGCGACACTTTATATAGGTATGTGTCAAATGATAAATATGTTATAAGTATATTTTATTTTATGTTTTTTTGTAGAGTGCTTTATAAGTTATGTATAGATTGTATTATATATATTACATGTATATAGGTATACTTATGTAATATTTGATCATAATATATTTATATATATTATATTATTTTCTTAAATATAAAATTTTTTGTTTATATTTTTTTTCTTTTATTATGCAGCAAATTTGGATGCACAAGTTGACGAAGAAATATTATGTGAACTTTTTATGCAATGCGGAAATGTAAAAAATGTCCATATTCCACGAGATAAGATAAATGGATATCATGCAGGTATAAAATATATATATATATATATATATATATATATATATATTTATTTATTTATTTATATATTTATTTATTTATTCTCTTTATTATTATTTTTTTTTTAACTTTTCCTCCTTTTGAATGCACCGTTTATATAAGCATCATTGTACTTACTGTATCCTTTTAATGTCAGTTTATACATTGACTCATTTATTTCATTTTTGTAGGCTACGGATTTGTAGAATATGAATACGAATACGAGTGCGAATATGCAGCGAATATTTTAAATATGACCAAGTTATTTGGAAAAGCATTAAGATGTAACAAAGCCACTCAAGATAAGAGATCTTTCGATGTGGGAGCAAATTTATTTATAGGAAATTTAGATGAAGAAGTAGATGAGAAAATGTTATTTGATATTTTTTCATCATTTGGTCAAATAATGACAGTAAAAGTTATGAGGAATGAAGATGATACATCTAAAGGTCATGGATTTATTTCGTATGATAATTTTGAATCAAGTGATTTAGCCATAGAAAATATGAATAATCAATTTATATGTAATAAAAAGGTACATATATCATATGCCTTTAAAAAAGATAGTAAAGGAGAAAGACATGGAACAGCAGCCGAACGATTTATAGCAGCTAATAAAGCTTTAAATTTATATCCATTAAATGAAAATAATAATAATATTAATCCATCTCCATTTACATCATCAAATGATATTCCATTAAATAATAATACAACATTAAATCAACAGAATAATTTATATTTAAATAATGCAATAATCACAAATAATATTATACCTAAATTATCAAATGATACAATACCTCCAATTATTAATAATTTCTATCCACATAATCCTCATCAACCAACTTCATCAAATTATTTACAGGCACAAGTAGGACATCCTACAAATATACCTATAAATGCTAGAGGAAGTAATGCTTTTATGTTACCACCAAAAAGTAATAATAGAATTGGGAATGCTATACCAACTAATCTACCAACTAATCTACCACCTAATCTACCACCTAATCTACCACCTAACATACCACCTAATATACCACCTAATATACCACCTAATATGCCACCTAATATGCCACCTAATCTACCACCTAATTTTCCACCTAATCTACCACCTAATATACCACCTAATCTACCACCTAATTTTCCACCTACTTTACCACCCAACTTTCCACCTACTTTTCCACCCAACTTTCCACCTACTTTACCACCCAACTTTCCCCCCAATTTTCCACCTACATTTCCTCCAACCTTACCTCCTAATTTACCTCCCAATTTTCCACCTGCTTTACCACCTAATATACCTCCAGGTTTTCCCCCCAATATACCTCCCACGCTACCGCCTAATATTCCACCATTTTCAGAAATGAATTTAAATACAAAAGGCGAGGACAAAGGAAACACAAGCGATTAATGTTAATCACAAAATAATGTGTTTCATATAATTGTAAAATTTATAAGTCTATATTGATATGTGTTTTATTATAATTTTTTTTTTTATCTTTATATATTTATATTTGCCTACATTTATTTTATAAAGAGTGTTTTTATTATTATTATTAATTTGTCCATTATATATATCTAACATATATATATTATTTATTTGTCCCACATATTTATATATATTTTTATGTATTTATTTGGTTTTTTTTTTTTTTTTTTTTTTTTTTCTTTTATTATTATAATTAATGTGTATACCGTTTTTATACCAGCAATTATATTTGAATAAACAAAAAGAAAGAAATAAAGACAAAAAAGTAAATACTTAAAAATTCAAATAGATATATTTTTTTAAATAATAATATGTATTTTTATAGCATTGATTTAATTTAATGTTTAAATAAAGTCTATATATGTTTGAGAGAAAAAAAGAGCAATTCATCTTCTTTTTATTATAAGTGATAATAAGAGTATATAAAAATAATTTTTTTTTGGGGGATATTAACAAATTGGTATATTAATATGTTAATTACTAGCACATATATATATAATATATATGTATATGTATGTATTTATTTATTTATTTATATTTAATATATAAATACAATATCATTTTTAAGAATCCTCATGTATATGTAAACAATTCCGTTTTTTCCAAAAAAAAAAAAAAAATAAAAAAAAAAAATAATAATAATAATAATAACTAAATAAAGTCTAGTTTTAACTTTTATGAATAAAAAAACCTATTTTGTGTATTATTTGAATATATATATATTTTTATTTATTTTTAAAAAACTATAAATAAAAATAAACATTTTATTTAATTTGTTTTTTTTCATTATAAGAAAAAAAATTTTATCATTTAAATATATTTCTTAGAATTATAACAAATTTCTATATATATGTACTTGTTTATATGAAGAAGAAATAATAATACCGATATTATAATATATTAATACATATATATATATATATATATATATATATTATATATATATGTTTGTATGCATGAAGAGGAAAAAATAAAATAATATTATAAATACTAATGTATTATTTTATAAATATATTTTTTTTTTTTTTTTTGTAATATTTGCATAAGAAAAAAAAAATTTACCATTTCTATATAAAGCGAAGCACAACAAAAAAAAAAAATAAAAATAAATAAATATATATATATATATATATAAATAAATATATAATATATATATATATATATATATATTTTTATAGATTATAATTAATTAAAAGAATTTTTTTTGTTTCTTGATATTATATAAAATATATTAATATTTATGCATTGATTTATTCATTATATTTATAAATATGAATGATTTGATTGTATGCATAAATATCTAAAAATTAAAATAAAGAATTTATAAAAATTAAAGTTATTACATATATATAATATATATATATATATTTATTTATTTATGTACCATTTTTTGTTTATGTTTAATAATAGTATGTAAATAATTTAAAATGATAACGAATAAGAAGAGAAGAAAAAGAAACATTTATGATTTGTATACAGAGATGCAAAAAGAGAATTATGAAGATGAAGAGAAAAAAATATCTTATATAGATGATGGGGTAATAAATTTAGAAAAGCAAGTGAAGATGAGATTAGAGGAACAGAGCAATTTATTATCAATTAAAGGTATTGATAGAGTTGACATAAAACAGAAAAAAGGGAAACATTCTATTATATGTATTCATTATATAAAAAACATGTGTATGAAAAATTTATTTTGTAATTATTTACATCAATTAATATATTCAAGAATACCTACATGTAAAAATTATTTAAAATATAATTATTGTGCTGATAAAGTTAGAGGTTGTTGTATGTTCAGACATACCTTAGACAATTCTAATAATAACAATTTATATTATAATGAAAATAAAGATGAATATTTAGATGAGGCTTTAAAGTTTTTACATGAAAAAAATATTTGTGTTAATTATCTTCTAGGATTTTGTAGTTTGGGTTTTAATTGTCGAAAAATTCATAAAACAAAAAGTAGAAGATATATAAATATTATAAGTACATTACCAAAATTTTTTTTAGATTCCATATTAGTTAATAAACATTTATATACACATTTATATAATAATCCTAAGAAACTTTCCAATGATATGAATAAATTAAAAGATGCTTTAATAATATTAAGTGGAGAAAAATATATAGATAAGAATTTAAATACAAATAAAAACGAAAATATTGATCATTTAAATAAGGATGTACTACAAAATAATAATATATTTAATAGTAATAATATAGATAAAGAAAATATAAATAATGATAGTAAAAATCAAAAAGGAGTATCTTTTTTTCCTGGTTATAATAATATTGATATAAAAAATAATAAATATAATAATGATTTTATAGATGATAAAAATATAAATAATAAATCTTCACATATGAATAATGAAAAAGGATCTTTTCAAAATAATATTCCTTCACATAGTTATGATAATAATAATATAATACAAGATAATAATATAAATATACCTAATGTATATGATTTAAATAATAATTTAATAGGAGCAGATAAAATGAAAATTTTCATTATAAAATGTAATCAAATATCACATTTATATTTATCTATATTATATGGTGTTTGGGCTACTGGAAAAAATAATACTAGGAAATTTGTAAATTTATTTAAAGATAATTATACAATCATCTTTTTATTTTCAGTCAATGAAAGTGGAGGATTTCAAGGATATGCAAAAATGGTTACAATGCCTATAAAAAATTTGTATGAAAATTTATGGGGTCCTATTACTAGTCGTTTAGGTGGTAATTTTCGTGTTCAATGGATCAAAACAGCAAAAATAGATTTTGATCATTTTAAACATATTGTTAATCCATATAATGATAATTTGCCATTAAAAAAAAGTAGAGATGGTACTGAATTACCAATAAATGTAGCAAGCATCTTATGTAATAAAATGAATGATATGCCAAATGAAGATTTCTTAGCAGGTACTATATATGAATTTAAAAGAAGAATAAATCATTCATCCTTTTTTAGTAATTTATATAAACAAAATATATTAAATACAAATACTATGTGGGATATTCTTATATTTAATCTTAATCAGAAATCCGACTGTACTAATATTACTTTAATAGATGGAACAGAGCAAAACATAACATAAATATAAATGAATATAAATAAATATAAAATATAATATGATATAATATAAATTATGTATGTAATAATTTTTTTTAAATATTTTAAATTTTTTTTTTTTTTTGATATAACAAAAATAAATTTTTATAACTCTTGAAAATATAAAATATGTAGTAATATAAAATGTTTTAAATAAATTATATAATATATATATATATATATTTTATGGTGCTGTAATAAGAAAATAAAACGGGAAAAAACATCTTTCCCTATATATTTATAAAGTCGATAAAAAAAAAAATGGTGTTCTCAAAATACAACATTATTAAAATATATATAATATATTATATATATATATATTATATATATTGAACAGATAAATATATATATCTAAATATACCAAAATATATTTTATATATGTATATAATATATGTATAATTATAAGAAATAATAAAGAAAACAAAGTACACATTTTTATAAAAAAAAAAATAATAATAATAAATAAATTATATTTCATATGTATATATTATATTATTATTATATTAATATATTTTTAAAGAACTACTTTTGGATTGCATTAAATAATCATATAAAATATTATCACATTTTATTGTTTAATAACTTGTCAAAAGTTGGGGCTTAAAAGTATTTAATATTATATATTTTATTATTTTTATTTTTTTTTGATTTTTTTCTTTTTTTTTTTTATGGTATATTTACAAGAAGTAACACAAAAAAAATAAAAAGAAATAAAATAAAATAAAAAAAAATAAAAAATATAAATATTAATAAAATACATATGATCAAAAGAACTCTACAATTAATACTATATTTAAATAGGTATTGAAAATTTGCTTATTTTTTTTAAAACAAAGTTTGTTTTTATTTTTGTTTTTGTTTTATTGTTTTTTTTTTGTAGTTTGTTTTGGTTCATTTTGTTTTATAAAATTTGTATAATATAAATAAATAAATATATATATATATATTTATATATATATTTATATATATATATATTTATATATATGTGTTCATTTCATTTTTTTTTGAATAAAACTTATTAATTATGTACAAACATAGATACTTTCATTTTTTTTTCTTTTTCTTTTTTTTTCTCTTGTCAACCAAAATAATAAGAAGTTTTAGTTTTCTTAACAATATTACAAATTTGAGTAATCCAGTATATTTTAAAAAAAAGGCAAATATGGTTTACGACTTGATTGTAATCGGTGGTGGAAGTGGAGGAATGGCTGCAGCTAGGAGGGCAGCAAGGTTATAAGAAAATGAATAACAAGCTTATATATATGTATATATATATATATGTATGTATGTATATTATTATGTGTGTGTTTTATTTTTTTTTTTTTTTTCAAATTATTTCTTTTTATTGTAGGCATAATGCAAAGGTTGCTCTTATTGAAAAAGCCCGTTTAGGTGGAACGTGTGTCAATGTTGGATGTGTTCCTAAAAAAGTAATATCATATGATCATATTTTTTTTTATTTTTATACATAGGATATTTAACCAATCACAAGTATACACATATATATAATATATATATATATTTTATTTTATTTTATTTTATTTTATTTTATTTTTTTCTTGTCCAGATTATGTTCAATGCTGCGTCGGTTCATGATATTTTGGAGAATTCTAGGCATTACGGATTTGACACGAATTTTTCTTTCAACTTACCTCTGTTAGTAGAGAGAAGAGATAAGTACATTCAAAGGTTGAATAATATTTATAGACAAAATTTAAATAACGACAAGGTAGATTTGTATGAAGGAACAGCTAGCTTTTTAAGCGAAAATAGGATATTAATAAAAGGTACAAAAGATAATAATAGAGGAAATGGACCCTTGAATGAAGAAATTCTTGAAGGAAGAAATATTCTTATAGCAGTTGGAAATAAACCAGTATTTCCACCAGTTAAAGGTATAGAATATACAATATCAAGCGATGAATTTTTTAATATTAAAGAATCTAAAAAAATTGGTATTGTTGGAAGTGGATATATAGCAGTTGAATTAATAAATGTTATAAAACGATTAGGTATTGATTCTTATATATTTGCTAGAGGAAATAGAATCTTAAGAAAATTTGATGAATCTGTTATTAATGTATTAGAAAATGATATGAAAAAAAATAATATTAATATTGTAACATTTGCAGATATTGTTGAAATAAAAAAAGTTAGTGATAAAAATTTATCAATACATTTATCTGATGGAAGAGTATATGAGCATTTTGATCATGTCATTTATTGTGTTGGTAGATCACCAGATACGAAGAATTTAAATTTAGAAAACTTAAATGTAGAAACAAATAATAATTATATAGTAGTAGATGAAAATCAAAGAACCAGTGTAAACAATATTTATGCTGTTGGTGATTGTTGTATGGTAAAAAAATCAAAAGAAATCGAAGATTTAAATTTATTGAAATTATATAATGAAGAAGCATATCTAAATAAAAAAGAAAATATTACAGGAGATATGTTTTATAATGTTCAATTAACACCAGTAGCTATCAATGCAGGAAGATTATTAGCTGATAGATTATTTTTAAAAAAAACAAGAAAAACAAATTATAAACTTATACCAACTGTTATATTTTCTCATCCACCCATAGGTACTATTGGTCTTTCTGAAGAAGCAGCAATTCAAATCTATGGAAAAGAAAATGTTAAAATATATGAATCGAAATTTACGAATTTATTCTTTTCTGTTTATGATATAGAACCAGAACTAAAAGAAAAAACATATCTTAAATTAGTATGTGTTGGAAAAGATGAATTAATTAAAGGTTTACATATAATAGGATTAAATGCAGATGAAATTGTTCAAGGTTTTGCAGTAGCCTTAAAAATGAATGCCACCAAAAAAGATTTTGATGAAACAATACCTATACATCCTACAGCAGCAGAAGAATTTTTAACCTTACAGCCATGGATGAAATGAATGGTCTCTTGATATTTTTTATTAACATAGGAATGTATATATATATTATATATATTATATATATTAATAAATAATTAGTTTATCGTATTTTTAATTTGGCAAGCCTTAAAAATTGTATTAACACCATACACAAGGTCTCGCACCTAAACACAAACACATATATATATATATATATATATATATATATATTTATTTATTTATTTTATTAAAACACCTTATGTTTCTAGTTATAATTCATATTATTAATATTTTTATTTTTTATTTATTATTTTTTACTTTTTTTTTTTTTTTTTTTAATATTCTTCTTACCCTTATAGTAAATATACTTATCATTTCACATTTATACCCAAAGTGGTACCTTGTGAAATTTATTTTTTAATTTTTTTAATGAACACATATATATAAATTATAAAAATTTTATAATATTAAATATTTTATTTATTTTTAAATAATAATAAAAAGTTTTAAGAAATAAAAAAAAGAATAAATATATAAATATATAAATATATAAATATATATATATATATGTGCACTATTGTCCTGTAAAACATTTTATAAATATTTATTTTACGTATTTTCCTTACGAAGATATATTTAAAATTTAATATGACATCATATAGTTAAATGGTTTCATATGTAAATTGAAAAAAAAAAAAAAAAAAAAGAAAATGTTCAATCATACATATATACATATATGCATATACACACATATATATTATATATATATATTTTTTTTTTTTTCTTTTATGGTTTTGCATTTTTATAGTACAAATAAGACTTGGCTATAGCATGACTACACAAATTATTAATATTATCATTTAGTACGTTGTTACTCATTGTTAATACATATGGGAATAATAATGAGGGCTGTGGAATATTTTTGAATAGATTTTGCATGTTGATATCTTCATCATTTGTATCTGGATTATCATGAACAATTTTATTTTTTTCTTTTTCAAGTTTCTTTTTTTCTTGGTATACTTTTTGTGTTTGTAATTGTTTGAAAACATCTTTTTTATATTTAATTAATTTTTCTTGTTCAGTTTTTAAGAGTTCAAGTGATTTACAGGTTTCATGAACATGGTTTTCTAAAGAATCAACTTCTAATGTATTTAAATAATCTAGAGAGGAGATATAATTTTTATTTTTATTTTTAAGTACTTTCAAAAAGATCGAACTAATAACCGAATTTTTAATTATAATAGGAATAGGTTGTAAGATATTTTTACTATTAAGCCCATTTTTTTTTAATTCTACATTCAAGATATCATTAAATTGATTAAAAGTTGAATTTTTTATTTGATTTTTAATTTCAAATATAACATCAACATCTATTTTATATGCTGAAAAAATTAATTTTCCATATTTTTCTGAGAAACATAAAACAAATGAATTTTTATTAATTAGAGAACATAATAATAAAGTAACTAATACTTCTTTTTTTCTTATATCATTAATATTTATATAAAATCCAAAAGATGTTGTTTCAAAATTCAATTCTGACATAATATTTACATAATCTTCATAATAATTTATTACTTCATTAATATATTTTTCTCCTTCTTCTTCATATTTATTTTTATTAAAATATAATGTTAAATTATTTAATAATTCATTATATCTTTGTTTTGGTAATTCATATTTATTTGTTAATTTAATAATTTTATCAATACATATATCTTCAATATTACTAACACAAAATGATTGATTAATATCTACAAGATTTGGTTTTTTATTATCTTTTTTTTTATTCTTTTTATTATTCTTTTTATTTTTTTTCTTATTTTTCTTTTCATCATCCTCATCATCATCATCTTCATCATCGTCGTCATCCTCTTCATCATCATCGTCATCATCATCTTCATCATCGTCGTCTTCTACATCTTCATCATCGTCGTCTTCTACATCTTCATCATCATCTTCTTCCATTTCATGATTACCATTCTTTTCAGTATCATCATTATTACTATTTTTACCTTTTTTTTTTTTCTTCTTCTTCTTCTTTTTCTTATCATCATTATTTTTTATATAGTAACCTAACAACTCTCCACGTAAGTCTTTATTTTTAGATATTTGACTAATCACAACACTATTTAAAACAATATCAAATTCATCTCCTTCAGTGCTGCTATCTGTATCAATTTCCTTTTCTTCTTTTTTTAACTCTACAACTTTTTCTTTCAAATCCTCTACAACATTTTCAACAGGCGCCTCAGCTTTCTCTTCATTGTGAACTCTTAAATGAGGAGGAACATATTTCATCTTTAATCAAAATGTATAGTATTATATAAATATATATATTTAATTATATATTTTGTTTATCTATTTATTTTTTTAAATACAGAATTATCTATAATATACTATTAATAATATCCTTTAAAAAAAAAAAAAAAAAAGTATATATATATATAATATATTTTTTTTTTTTTCCTATGATATCATAATATATATATTTGTGTTTATATTCTCTATTTTATAATAATAATCAAATAGATTATCAAAAAAAATAAAATAAAATAAAATAAAACAATTAATTATATATATATATATATATATATATATATATATGTACAAATAATTTAAGTGATATTCCACAAAAAATTTTTCAATAATTCCTTTTAATAACGATAATATTTTAAAATAAACTCCTTAAATAATAGTGTATTATATGTATTGATGTATAGATTTCTTATTTTTTTTTTTTTAATTTAAAATCGTTAATATTTTATGTAATATATTACAATAATACGAATTTCTTTTTCTCTTATCTTTTTTGAGTTATCTTTTTTCCGTATGAAAATATAAATAATAAAAAAAAATAATAAAACTTATAAAATAATATAACATATATATAAAATAAATAAATATATATGTAATATGTGGTATTAAATTGTTATATAAAATAAATGTTATTATAACATTTTTTTTCTTTTTTTATAAAATGGATTAGAGAAAAAATTATTTTTATTAAAAATCTAAAAATGTATTATTAATTTAATATATATTATTATATATATATAATATTATATATATATTTTTTTTTTAGAATATACTTTGAATATTATAAAATAAATTAATAAATATATATTATTTATTATATATATATATACAATTATAATATATATATATATATATATAAAATATATTGGAGAAGTGCTCCTTTAATATTTTTATTATTTTTTTGAAGTTTATACTATAATTATATATAATGTTTTTAAATATATTATAGTTATTAATATATAAATATATATATTATCATATATCTTATTTTATATATCCATAAAAATATATATTAATATATTAAAATATATATATTTATATATATTTTATAATTTATA
>NC_031494.1:704739-708185 GCF_001602025.1 Plasmodium gaboni | reverse complement strand
AAAAAAAAAAAAAAAATATATATATATATATATATATACATATATTTAATTTATATATCATTGTTTTAGTATATTTTTATCATTCTTTATATTTAATAATAATAAAAAAAAAAAAAAAAAAAAGAAATTTATCAAAATTTTAAAATTTGTTATTTTTTTATTTAAAAAAAAAAAAAAATGAAATAAAAGAATTTGTCTGTTTGGTGTTTGTTTTGATTTTGTTATGTTAATATTAAACTATTATATCTCTTATATTTTTTTTTATAAAGTTATGTTTCTTCATTGTTCTAAAATAAGATCATTACATGTATAGTTGAAATTAAAAAAAAAAAAAAAAAAAATATTAAAGTATGGAACTTTTTAAGGGTAATACATATATTATATTGAAAAATGAATAATATAAAAGTGAACTTTACGTCATATATTCATATTCTTGAATTACCATATATAAGGTGTTTTTATTTAATACACATATAAATATATATATATATATATATATATATATATATATATAAATATAATGATACGAAAAAAAAATTATAAATAATAAAATATAAAGAATATTCAATTTTTTTATTATTATAATCTTTATTATAATTATTTTTTCCTTATTAGAAATAAGCCAAGATGAATCAAATAAGGATAGCAAAGAAAATGATAATATGTAGGCAAAAAAAAATTTATAGAATAAATATAATATATATATATATATATATATATATATATGTTTTTATTTTTTACGCTTTTCTTTAAATCTTAGAAATGAAGAAATAGATATAGAACAATTAAAAGATAAAGTGAAAGACTTAGAATTACAATTAGAATACGAAATAAAGCAACATAATGTCGAAATAGAAGAAAGGTAATTTTATAGCAAATTAAAAATGAATTTTCTGAAGCTAGCGCCCTCCAAAAAATAATATATATATGTATAAATTTTTGTATATGAAAATATATATACACTGTCCTATTTTTATATATTATTTTTTATGCTTTATTTTTTTTTTTAATTTGCTAGAGAAGAGACCATAAAAATGTTAGAAACAAGAATTCAAGAATTAGAGCATTATAAAAATGATGTAACAGAAAAAGATGAAGCAATTATAAATATGAGTGAGAAATTATTAATTTTATCAAATAAATATGATATTTTAGTTAAAGAATCTAAATTACAAGAAGAAGAATTAAAACATTTTAAAAATAAAAAAAAATATAGAAATGATAAAACAAATGAATATATATTGGGTCTCAAAAATCAAAATAATGAAATTAAAAAAGATCACGAATTATTAAATGAAAAATATGCTCAATTAGTAAAGGAATACGCAATTCTTCAAAATACATGTAAAGTATTAAATGTGCAATTAGAAAACAATCAAAAAAATATGGAATTACTAATAAAGGAAAAATCTAACGTAACATTTTAAAAAATTACGCAAATATATGTATATATATATATATATTTATTTATTTATTTATTTATATTTATATGTTGGCTTTATTTTTCTTTTTTTATCTTATTTTACAATAGAATCTTGATGAGAAAACCGCGATTAAAATATTAAATATAGGATCGGTTAGAAAAAATTAATATATATAAAAGAATTTATATATAAATATTGTATATGACATTAATTATGTTATTATGTTATTATTCTATTATTTTATTTGTTTCACATAATTGTGATGAGTTACCAGTATAATATATAATTATATATAAATATATGTCTTTTTATTTTATTATTGTATTTATTATTATTTTTTTTTTTATTATAGAAAGAAATTATACACAAGAGGGCACATAATAAAAGTGAGGGGATATACACGCATACATATCATTTTTTCTATGAATACATATATATATATATATATATATATATATATATAATATCATTTTATGTGTATAAAATTATTTTTATATAGAGGTTGATGAATTAAGTAACTTAAAACTAGAATTAGAATATAAGGATATGATTCTGAACAAGCTAATGAGAAAACAAATTAGTTCAGGAAAAACTGTCAAAGTGGAATATACAAATAATGAAAATATATTTGAAAATGAGGTAATATATAAAAATATATCTATATATATAATTTTTTATGTACATAAAAGTATACCAGTTTATATTTATTATGTGCACATTCCAACTATTATATTTTACTTTTTTTTTTTTTTTTTTTTTTTTTATCTTTAGAAAAAATTAGATGAAATGTATCAAAAATATTTAGATTCTGTCTGCGATAACGACAATTTAAAGGTAAATTATAAAATGAATAAATAAAAGAAATTTAAATAAATAATATATTATACTTTGGAAATTTATTTTATCTTTTTTATATTTAGAAGGAAATTAATAAATTACATAACAAAATAAATGATATGAAACTGGAAGAAGAGGAGCGTTTAAAAACTATAGTAATATGCTTTTTATTTTTTACGTCCATATGAAACACTAACTGCATATATATATATAAATATATTTTTTTCCCTCTTGTACTTTTATTTTTATAGAGCATACTAAGAGATTATATAAATAAGATGTATAAAGAGGATGTGAATGTGAACCAGTAATTTTTAAAAATATAATATTTTTAAATATGAATATGTATCAATATTTTAATTCTTATGTTAAATATTTATTTTTATTTTATTTTATTTTATTTTATTTTTATTTTATTTTTATTTTTTTTCGTTTGGCTTTAAGGTTTGATGATTTGATAAATAACATTTTAAAGGATAATACAAGTTTAAATGAAGAATTGTCTAAGCAGAAAAGAAAGTAATTTTTTAAAATCTACATATATATAATAGTTCATTGATACTATCTATTTTGTATAATATATTATTTATTATATATTTATGTAATATTAATGTTATTTTAAATATATACATATATATATATATATTTTTTTTTTCTTAGAAATATGGCCGACATTTATTATTTCACCAAAGAATTGCAAACTGTCAAAAAAGACAAGTTCAAGATCATTGAAAAATTTGATAGTAAGAAGGTTACTAATATTCCGCATTTGTATGAGCCCTTAAATGTAACGTTAAGTAAAGAAAACAACAAAAGAGAAATATCAGATGATGATAATAATAATAACGAACCAAAAGGTGATTTAAATTTTTTAAATAAGAATTCGGATATAAACTCTTCCAAATCAAATATTAAAAAATCGTTAAAAACAAGTGATTTAGCTCATATTTATATGCAAGATTATATGAACAATGTACAAAACAAGGCTTAAATAAAACAAAATGAAAAGAACAAAGAGTAATTTTAAAAAAAAAGAATTAAGACCAAAAGATAATCAACGAAATGTTCTATTTAAATTATATATATATATATATATGTGAATATATTATTAAATCTTTTTTTTTTTTTTTTTAAATGGAAAATTATTATATATTTATTTATTTTAAATATCTTAGTAATATGTAC
>NC_031494.1:696795-704439 GCF_001602025.1 Plasmodium gaboni | reverse complement strand
TTTTTTTTTTTTTTTTTTTATTTTTTTTTTTTTGTTATTTTTTTTTTTTTTTTTTTTTTTAAAATAAATTTAAAAAAAAAAAAAAAAAAAAAAAAGAAAAATGTATTAAATAAAAATATTGATATAATATGTATAATATATAATATTGTGTATTCCTTCCTTTATAAGGAAATGATATGAATACTGAATAAATGCGCAAAGTGTATTTATTCAAATAAATAAATATATATATAAATATAAATATATATATATATATATATATATATATATAATATGTTTAAATAATTTATCAGTAATACACACATTTGTCGATATGTTACATAATATTGTAATATATATAATATAATAATATTATTCATATATTTTTACAACATTTTTCATATTTTATCAAATATTAAGGTGTGTTCCATATGGACATAGATATCCTTGAGGAAAAAATAAAAAGTCTGGAAGAAGAATTAAAAAAGTTCGAAAAAGAAGAAGCATGTAAAATTGAAAAGATAGAAAAGGACATTGATTTATTAGATAAAAGTGTAAAAGATTTAAGAAAAAAAAAAGTAAACAAATTATCACTGAGTGTTA
The DNA here is from genome assembly GCF_001602025.1 of Plasmodium gaboni. Taxonomy (NCBI): domain Eukaryota; phylum Apicomplexa; class Aconoidasida; order Haemosporida; family Plasmodiidae; genus Plasmodium; species Plasmodium gaboni. The sequence goes on along the minus strand of NC_031494.1, from coordinate 703,857 downwards.
ACAAATGTTTTGAAAAGAAATTTAATGAAAATAAAAATTCCAGAAAAAAAAAAAAAAAATTTCTAAAAGGCATAAAAAAAGATATATTACTTGAATTAAAATTATGGCAAAATGAAAAGAAAAAATGTAACAGTACTTTTTTAAATAATACTTATCAAATAAAAAACATGTTTGAAGAAATAACAAATGAAATAAAACATACATTCTTATCCTTAAATACAAAAAGACAATATTTATTTAAATATATATTTGATAAAATAGCAAACTTTAAAAACAATGCTATTTTATATTATAATAAATATATAACTATACAAACAGAAATTGATTCTTTATTTGAGTCCATAAATAATAATACAATAACTGATATTTATATATTAAATCAAAATTCTTTACTATTCCAAAAAGAATTGGTAAATATGTTTCAACGTTTTTATTACCAAATAGAAAACTCTATAATGGAATAGAAAAAAAAAAAAAAAAAAAAAAAAGAAATATATGTTATTTCTAACTCATATATGTATATATATATATATATATATATTTATTTATTTATTTATTTTTTTCGTTTTTTTGTTATACAATAATTTTTTTAATATTATATTATAAACACACAAAATTAAATTATATATATTTTTTAAGTTATTTAATAATAGTAAAAAAAAGAATCTTAACTCATTAAGCAATAATATTATGAATATAATAGTATTATATATTCTTTGTTAAAACTCGGAATAAAGCATTTAATAATATATATATATATATATTACACATTTATATGTTCATGCATAATCCTTATTTGAAATAAATTGATGTTTACATATATATGTGCTAGGAAATAATTTTAGCACAAAATAATATTTACAACATTTTCTATATAAGCTTATAATTGATCTTATACTATTTGTATAAAACCGTAAAAAAGAAAAAAAAAAAAAAGGAATATATATATTTATATAAATAAAATAACAGCTTCATATTTCAACATATATATATATATATATATATATATATATTACTGTAGGTGTTAGAACAGCATTTTATTACTTAAAATATACATGTAAAAATATTATAACATTTTTATAATTTTTCTTTTCTATAACGGTAGGAAGTAATACAGGAAATTTGAATAACATTTTTTTCTCACATATATAATATAAATATTGTAAAAGTATTATAACAGTTTTTATAAAAATTTTCATTTCTTTTTCTTTATCTTGACTTTTTTTTTTGTTTTTCGTGGGATGATTCAAAAAGGGAAAGATATGTATGGACAAATAACAAAAATATTTATTGTTTTTTTTATAGAAATTTGAAGTAACTGCTCATAATAATTAAGGAATTAAGGAGAAATAATAATCATAAAAACAAAATTTTTTATAGATTCGGTACAATATATATTTTCAAATATTTTATCCTTAAAATGTATTTATATATATATATATATATAATATATATATTTATTAACAAAATATATTTAAATTATATATTAATAATATTATTAATTTTCATATGTATATATGAATAAATATATAAATTAATCATATAACTTAAAAAAACCCTTTACTATTTTTAAGGCTTAAATATAAATATAAAATATATATTTCTAAAAAGTTATATAATTTTAATTTATATTTTCATATATATGTATAGAATGAGAATATTATTAAAAATAAATAAAATAATTTATTTAAATATTATATACAATATATATATGTATATATTATATATTATATAATATATATATATTTTATCTATATATAATATTTTCTAAAAATATATGTTTAAAATAATATTAAATATTTATATATAAAGCATATTTTTTTATATAACGTGCAATTTTAAAAAGCAAGAAAAAATTATTATATTTAATAGATTTATATGATTATACATATATATTATATTATATATATTTAAACATGTATATATTTAAAATGTGAAGAATAATAATAAAATAAATATTCTTTATTTATATAAGCAATCCTATTTCATAAAAAATAACAATACTTAAAAAAAGAAGAAAAAAAAAAAAATAATGCCTAAAAAATTAAATTTTTATTAAGTATACAAAAAGTAAAAACATATTTACTTTTGAATATATATATATATATAATGGTAAAATAAACGTTATATTATAATATTCATTTATTTAAAATATAATTAAATACTATATAATAATTTTATATATCTTCAAAAACATACCCATTTAAAAGTAAATTATATTTCTTTTCTTTTTCTTTTTTTTTTTTTTAAGAAAATATATATGCGTATAAATATTTATATATAGTAAAACAAGAAAAAATTAAAAAATTTTAACAAGGTCATAAAAAAAAAAAAAAAAAATTAGATACTCTTATAATATAGTTATTAATGAGTTTTAATGAATATAATTAAATCCGTTTAAATTTATAAATATATACATATATATAATATATATTTATTTATTTAAATTTATTGTGGACCACATTTTATTTTTCATTAATCCATATAATATTTGTAATACAATAATTAGGCGACGGGGGGTACGTTTTTATATAATTATAGAATGACCCATAGCAAAAATATATAAAAGAAATAAAATATATACATATATATATATATATATATATATATATATATATTTATTTATAGTGTGATAATTTTTATATGTATGTTTTACATTGTACATATTTATTCATTTTATAAGTACATAATTATAGTATAAATATTAAATATTGATGAACACAAGACTCTGGAAGTTATAAAATGAAGAATTATAATTCAAATAGTAATAGGAATAAATACAAAGGAGAAAATAATAATTATAATAATCATTATAACAGTTTTAATTATTATAATAATTATAATAATAATAATAATAATTTATCATCTTACTATAAAAAGAAAAATAAATATGGAAAAAACGCTTACGAAAATGATTATATGAAAACAAAGGATAAACCAAAAAATATAGAAGAAAATGTTTATAAAAAATATGGTAATTATAAAAAAGAAGATAATCATTTAAAAACATTAAATGATAAAGACAATAATATTCTTGAAGATGTAGATAAAATTAATAATATAACATTCGGTTATACGGCTAATTCAGAAAGTGATTTTAATTATTTGATGAATAATAATTTAATTGAAAATGAAAAAAAATTATTCAAAATGAGCACTTTAGAAAAAAACAACCTGAATTGTTCAGAATTCTTGAAATCACAAGAAAATAAATTAATTGATGAAAATATAAATTTAATGAAAAATAAAGGAGAAAAGGAAAAATTAAATATTAATGATAAAAATATATCCTATATGAAAAATGTAAAAAATATTAAAGATGTGCCTAATTTAAAAAATGAAAGGTATATTAAATATGACGAGCAAAATGAGGATTTATTTGTAAATAATAATAATAATAACAATAATAATAACAATAATAATAAAAATAATAACAATAATAACAATAATATCAATAATCGTACCATCGATAAAAATGATACGAATAATAAAGAAAGCGATGATTTGTTTTGTTTTAATAAGAGGATGTCTAACTTAACTAATTTAATAAATAAAGATCTTTTTTTCTCAAATGAAAACGAAGATATGAATGTTAAATTACAAGTTAATTCAAACGATCAATTATATGATGAAGAAGATAATGAGAATTATCAAGAATCTTCTTTAAATGGTGAACCATTTAATTTTACGATTACTGAAAATATAAATAATATAAGTAATAGAAGTAAAAAAAATTATGTAAATATAGTTAAAGAAACTTTTGAAGAAAAAGAAGAAATTCTATACAATAATAATAATATGATGTTATATGAACAAATAAGAGAAAAACAACAAAATCATGAATATAAAAAATTAGATGCATCAGATGTTAGTAAATCTTATTTATTAAATAATTTTCAACAAACACATAATTATCCATTTGATGCAAAGGATAAAAAATATGAAAACTATGGAAATCTGGAGAATTTTCCAAATGATGAATATATGAATATTTTAAATGTGCAACATTTAAATTCAAATAATAATAAATGGGAACGAGAAAAAGAGATTTTATATGAAGAAAGTGAATCCTCGCATGAAAAATTTATAAATAATGACAATATACAAATGAACGATTATCACTTCAACAACAATAATAGTGACAATAATAATAATATATCTATAAATGATTTGAGTGAATATATTAATGCCATGAGTGGTAATAATGTTAACAAATTAAATTATCTAAATAATATTTCAAACTGTTATAATAACATAAATGATATATATGATATGTCGAATATAATGAATAATATGGATAACATGAAGGATATGAACAATAGGGATAATATGAAAAATATGAATAATATAAACAATATGAATAATATAAACAATATAAACAATATGAATAATATGAATAATATGGGAAATTTTAAAGATATTGATAATATAAAAAATATCAATATATGCAATCTTAGCAGCTTAAGTAATATAAAAAATTTGAGAGAAATGTTAAACTCTTGTTATATGAACGACATGAATGAAGACGATGATTATGTAGACAAAAGTAACAAAATAGCTAGTCTTGCTAATGAATGTAAATTAAACAAAAACGAAATGGATAATGATTTTATTTTAAATATGGATGAAAGAAATGGATTTAATAATATATCAGAAAATTATAACATAAATGATGAAAAATATAATGATCTAATAAGTTTATTAAATAAATATAAAGGAGAAGAATATAAAGATATGGATGATTTATTTAATGATGATACTATTATGAATAAAGAAAAAACAAAAATAAATGAATTAATATATAACAATAATAATAATAATAATGATACCTTTGTTAGTAAGAATGATTCTTTTGTTAATATGAGAAATAATAATACGGTATCTCAAATGAACCATCATAATAAGAATGAATTAAAATTTGATGATTATATATTAAGGGGTAAATTAGACGAAGGAGATTTTTATTTAAATAATAATCTTAAAAGCATTGGAAAAGAAAAGAAAAATATGGAAAAGGAGAAGAGACAAGAAGATGAAGATGATGAAGAAGATGAAGAAGAAGAAGATGTTTTTGTGATAAATGAAAATGGAGATTTGAATTTAAACAAATCAGCAGATTTGAATGTATTAAATATGTTAAATGAATATTATTTAAATGATAAATCACGAGAATTTATGTTAATTGAAAATAATAAAGATATTATATCAGAGTTAAGAAGCAAGGAGGAAAAAAATGAATATCACAATATGGGGGAAATGGATGATAAAAATGATGATATGAATAATATTAATAATATAAATAATAATAATAATATTAATAATATGAATAATATATATAATAATATAAATAATGTTCAATTAAATGTACGAAATAATTATTATAATGCTCCTCCTTCAGAAGAAAATAAAGAGGAAATATATTACAAAAATAAAATAATGCAAAATTATATTAATATAGATGGTAATAAGAATAATATAAATGATAACAATATGAGCAATAATAACAATAATAATATTAATAGTATGAACCATTTAAATAATAGACATAATATTATGAACGATATGAATAATAAGAATAAGCTGTCAACAAATTTTGCAAACCATAATCATCTAATAAATATGAATCGTCAGAATAGGAGTTATGAAAATAATGTTGTAGGAAATAAAAAGAATATGAATTTATCAATGAATATTATGAATGATAATGTCAATAAAAATGTATCTAGAGGATATTTAGAAAAATATGATCAAAAAAATTATTATTATAAAAATTATGAAAGGACAAAAAATAAAAATAATAACATCAATCATATGAATAATAAAGGTAATTGTCAAAACTATATAAAGATGGAATATGATAAATCCAATAGTTATAATAATAATAACAACAATTTTAATGTACTTATAAATAATAATAATAATTACTTTCATATGAACACTATAGAATTTAATAATTCGAGAGAATACAAAATGTCAGATGAAAATTTTATCATGAGATTAAAAAGAAGTAATATGCTAAAATTTACCAATTTTTTAAAAACAAATTATAAAGATTCGAATATTATTGATTTGAATGAACCTTTATATAATTATTATCGTTTTATAAATAAAATAAATGCAAATATTAAACAAAATAATTATCTCATAAAATATAAAAATATTATGAACAAAAGTGATAAAGATAAATTATTAAGAATTCAATTATCCTACATGATCATAAATCCATCCATACAAAAAAATAGTGGGAAATGGAATTTTAAAAATGAAGATAAGGATAAAGAAATAAATACTATAATGAATAGTGACCATTCTGATAATAATGAAGAGAAGCATTTAAATAATAAAGAATATAATAATTATAATAAAAAGGTTGATGGTAATGATGACAATAATGATAATGATGATCATAATAATAATAATGATGACAATAATGATAATATTGATGGTCGTAATATTAATGAGGATGAAGATCAGGGGTTGAAAAATCTTAAAAAATATGAAAATATCATGCAACTTTTTAAAGAAGGAAATATATTTGATAATTTAGAAAATAAAGAATGCTCTCCCATATTAGAAAATAATAATATTAATACATTACAATATGAACAAGACTTCAACAACATATATTATTGTAATCCATTAGATTATAATAAAAATATGGCAATGAATCAAAACCATTATCTTGATATGAATATTAATAAATTATTAAGTTTTTCCAAATTAAAAGATGAAAAGAATAATCAAAATGACATTATAAAAAAAAAAGACACAATTGTTAGTAATGAGCTATATGGTAATAACATCCTTAACAAAGATATGAATAATTATTCTAATATTTTAAAAAATGAACAAGTAGGAGATAAAGAAAATTTATTACAAATACAAAAGTCAGAAAAATCGATTTTACAATATAAAAATAATAATGAAGAGGAAGTTCATTTAAAAAAGGATAATAATGTAAATAAATTAGTGATAGAAAAAAAAAAAAATCAAGATTTATGTAAATATGATAATATGAATAAACTAGGAAAATTTGTTTTTGCTACAGTACATGAACCAAGA
>NC_031494.1:666795-691795 GCF_001602025.1 Plasmodium gaboni | reverse complement strand
AAATACCATTAGAATTTAACATGAAATATATTTAAATTGCAAAAATCTATTGATAGAAGTAAAAAAATAAAATATAATATATAAAAAAAAAAAAAAACATCATTATATATATATATATATATATATATATATATTGTATATATTTATATATACTTATTAAATGATCTAGTTTTTTCAACCTTAGGATGATGAACATATAATAATACGAAAAAAATAATGAAGCATATGAATACAAAATATATGTATAAAATATACATTATAAATATATAATATATATCTTATAATTATATATATGTAGAATAATTTTATGAATTCTAATTTTATTATATATTTATTATTAATTTCTTTTTTTTATACTTTGTAAATTATATTACACTAATAAATAGTTTTATTTAACTATCAACTAAACATAACATAAATAAATAAATTATTGAATTATATTATATATATATAATATATTATATATATTCTTTTCAGTATTGAAAACTTAAAAAAAAAAAATAAAATAATAATACAAAAAAAAAAGAGAAACATAAAGATAAGGTTAAGCCAATAATAAATATTTAATTTTTTAATTATGAAACCATGAAATATTATCAAATGTTCAAATATATATATATATATATATATAATATATATATTAATTTGAAGGAGTAATATTGAATCCCTAATATTTTCTTTTCTTTCTTTGAGCATAAATTAATGTTATTGGGTATAATATATTATATTTCTTATAAGGTATATTTATATTAATAAAATCTCAATTAACATTTATGGGTTTATTTTATAAAGTGTAAGGATATAAATACATTTATGTTATTTCTTATATGTAACAATTATATATATAATAATCTTATAATTATTTTAAAGTTCATATAATTTAAATTCTTTATTCAACATTAGCACATAAGTATATTCTCATATATATAATATATGTTCTTGATATTACCTTTGTTTCAATTTTTGTTTTAATTATTATTAAAATAAAATAAAATAAAATTAAATGAAATGAAATATTTTTTTATAAACATAATATTATTTATATTAACCCCAAAAAAAAAAATAAAAATAAAAATAAAAATAAAAAAAATATATATATATATATTATATATATATCATTATGATGCATATATATATTAATTTTTTTATATATGCTTATATATTGTATACATATATATGTGCTAGTATAGATTCTTAAATGTGTATAAATATTTATATATTTTTTGTATATAATATATAAATTTTATTATTAAATAAGCAAATATAAAATATAATATATAATATATATATTTTATAAACCCTTTTTAATGTATTATTATTATAACCATTTCATTTAAGAAATTATTATCATTTTTTTTTGTTCTTAATAATTAAAATGGAAGAAGAATCTGAATAAATAATATTTCTGTGAATTTTAAAAAAAAAAAAAAAAAAAAAAAATATATATTAATATATATATTATATGTATATTACATATAGTTCATTATTGTGTGGAAGGAAAGAATAAATATCAATTAATATTTGAATTTTTTTGTTTTTTTTTTTTGGGGGTTTATATTATTATATATGTCAAGAGAGAAAAATTAAATGAATGATTATTATAAAACATACATATTGTGAGTACTTCAGGGTAAAAAAATAAAATATAATAAAATAAAAATAAAAAAAAAATATATAAATAAATATATTATATATATATATATATATATATATATTTATAAGAAGAGTGAAATATTTGAAATTTATAAAGTAGGAATTAATTAAAAGTCAAGTAACAAAAAATATATAGAAATATATCCAATTGATATATATAGATATTTGTATAATAATCCATACATGGGAAAATTAAATATATACTAAATAAATAAAAAAAAAAAAAAAAAAGAAAAGAAATATATATATATATATAAAATAAAATAATAATTAATGTTTCTATTCCTATTAAATTTATGATGATAAAATTAATATTTTTTGTACTTTTCCAAGTTTATATAATTTGTATCAAAAATGTGAAATCAGTAAGATTCAAAAATAAAATAAATAAATACATACACACATATGTACATATATATATGAGCATTTGATTTGTATATTTTGTTTTATCAGTTGACATTTTGAATACATATTTAAATATCATTTATTTCATTTTCCTGTCATTTTTTTTTTTTTTTTTTTTTTTTTTTCCTTTTAGGTTCATCATAAAAAATTTTTTACCATAAATCATGTCAATGTACCCATAAAAGTGCATACCAACCAACATAGAAAGTAAAAAATAAAATAAAAAATATATATATATCTATATATTTTTATGTATATAATATCACGTTTGTTATGAATAAAATTTATTTACATATATACATACGTATCCTATTTTTGTGCTAAAAGGTTCATTTTGTTTATTTGATTTTGTTTTTATATTATGTTATATATATTTTTTTTTTTTTCCATTTCATATGAACATTTTATAGATTGGGTTATATAGATTTGAAAAGAAAAAATAATGACGAAAAGAAACGAAACCCATTTGATAATAATTTATCTAAACAGAAATGTCCTTTGAGAAAAGTAACATTTAAAGGGTTAATGAAAGCTACTGGGATTTCTCTTCCTATTCTTTTTGGTAGTTTAATGTTATATAATAAAATAGCAAATGATAATAGTAATTTAAGTGCACCTGAAAAAGTGATGGGAAGATATTTATATAAACATAATAGTAAATTATTAATGAGTAATGCATTAGATAATGAAAGATCACAGAATATTATATATTATATAATAACTAATATATTTAACAATATAAGAATGTTTATAAATTTTTATTTGAATATAAAAAAAGTGAAATCTAAAGATATTTTAAAAGAATATACTATATTATTTTTTCATTCATATAATGTAGATAGATTTTTACAATCACGAAATATCAAAACATATTCAGAAAGACTTAAAGAAATGTATAAGAAAATTAATAAAAGTAATAATGTGAATGTTATATATATACCATTAGATAATAAATTAATGTTTAATATTAAACATTTTAGTAACATGAATAATTGGTATAGTGTTTTATTTCATGATAAAGAACATATATTAAAATTAATTAAGAAATATAATATTATGAATATACCTACAATGGTTTTATTAGATCGTAATATGAATATTATAAATGATAATGTTAATTATTTATTATTATATGATAATCAAGGTTTTCCATATAAACATGTTAATAACTTTACATATATTAACCATGTTTATGATAAAAATAATAATAAATATAACTTGAAAAATTTTAATTCAGATTATATTTTCTTCTATTTTAATAACAGTAAAGATAACAAAGAAGATATACAGACATTATTAAATATTAAAAAGAAATTAGCCAAAAAAAATATCAAAATGGATATCATTTTTATACGAGATATAGAAAGAAAAATCACACAAAATGAAAACAATCAAAAAAATATATCAGACACATCAAACCAAAAAGATCAAGAAGGTATTAGCAAGAATAATAATCAATTGAAAGTTGATGAAAAGGATAAAAACAATCTAAAAACCAAAGATAATCAAAATAATAATAATAATAGACAAGATATAGATAATAATGATACAACACATGACAATCAAAATAATAATATGCCTATGGAAGATTATCTAGATGATGTTTATTATCTAGGTAATTTAGAAAATAATGTTATATACAAGTTATTATTATATGATATATTCGATGTTACTTTTAAACCTGTTAGTATCTTAGTAAATAAAAAAGGAAATTTATTAAACAAATATATTAATGTTAGTAAAAAAGAAAATGAAATAACCTCTTTTATTTTAAATAATCATAAAAGTTTAAATGAAAAAGTGAATGAGAAAAATTATTTATTCAAATACAATAATATTACTAGTATGAATAATTTAAATGCATTTTCACCCATATTTATTTTATTCAGTGATAAAATAGATCTAGATTTATTAAAACAATATAATGAATTAATCGAAGAATATAATAAAAACAGAAAAGGAAAAAAAATTAATTTCTATTTCTTACCAAACCAGGAAAAAAAATATGATCCTTTAAAAAAATTATGTTCAATTAATAATACAACAGAAATGGTTATATTAGATTTATTTAATCAAAAATTATATAAAGAAAATGTAAATAATATTAATATTATAAGAAAATTAGAAAATGGAAAATATATTATTGATAAAGAAAAATTTTTCAACTTTGTAAATAAATATTATGATGAGGAATTATATGCTTCTACAATTGAATTAACAAAAGAATCACCATAATAATAATATTGTCATTATGAAATGCTTTATTTATAATATTTTTATAATATCAATCTAAAATATATGTATTATCATAATTTTATTTTTTTATTTTTTATTTTTTCCTTTTTTTTTTTTTTTTTTTTTTAATATATAATTATAAATCTTTATAAATTTTTATAACATTTGTATTGTTTATATGTTCATTTGGCTTTATAATATAATATATATATATATATATATATATATATATATATATAGATATACATTTTTTTTCATATTTCGTCTTAAAAATATCATATAAATATTATATGTATATATAATATTGATTACTACCCATAATCATATACTTTTATACACATATTATGTAATATTCATTTTATTATACTTTTTAATTGTGTTTATTTTATAGACATATCAAAAGTTATTTTGATTTTATATATAAACAAAACTTTTTTGGTTTTATTTTAAATTAATATAAATTTAAATAAATAAATAAATATATATATATAGTAATATATTTTAATTATTAACAAGTCAGATAAAATTATTAGTTGTTGGAATAAAGTTTTTTTTTTTTTTTTTTTTTTTTTTTTTTCAATTTAACAAAAAAAACAAAAAGAATAGCAAAATTGAAATATGATGAAATAAATTAAAATAAATTATATAATAAAATATATGCACACCGCATTGATCATTTTAAAACTGTTACGTTTAAAAAGAAAATTTTATAAATCATAAAAAAAAATAAATAAACAACATGTATATATATATATATATGTATATATATCCATCTTTATGTATAACTTTTCATTATGTTATCCCTTTGACCTTTTTTTTTTCTTTCTTTTGTTTTTCTTTATCTTTATATTATAGGTCTTCATTCTTTTTTTACTTTTTTTTCGATTGGATTTAAAAAAATGTGTACTATTGGTTAGATTTGTATATTTTGATGTTTTGGATGTAGACGAAAACATTTTATCAATATCATCCATATTTAAAAGTCTATCATATTCATCTTTTGTAATTTTTTTTTTTTTTAATTTTTTGTATAGATTTTCTTCATAAAATAAAGAATCGATTTCATTTTCTTCTATTTCTCTTTGTTCATGTTTTCTCTGGACAATAGTTTTTCTTTTTTTCTTTTTTTGCATTTTTATTTCATTTCCTTTTTTTTTTTGTTCTTGTGTTGTTATATCAATTTTTTTTTCTTTCAAATGTTCTTGTCTTTTCTTTTCCTTTTCTTGATTTTTGTATGGTATTTGAAATGACTGAATGTTTATTTTTTGGAAATTTTTTATTTGAGATTTCTCTTTAAACTTGGGAATTTTTATCAAGCTGAATGCATAACATAGGTGTGTTAAATTTAATTTATTGAATGAAAAAATAAATTTTAATTGATGGTTTTTATAAAATTCTATATAGGATAAAAAGGCTTTCGTTGAGAGTAAATATATTTCTCTATTTTCTATGACAAAAAAAGTTATATATTTTAAAAAGAACATGACCAATTTTTTATTTAAAATTAATAAGTTATTTATGTTTTTTTTTGTTTGTTCTCCTTTTTGTATTTGTATATTTTCCTTTTTGTCATTTTCTATATGTTTTTTATCATATAAAATTTGAGGATATATATTAAAAAAAGAGTTCTTATTTAATCTAATCTTAATTTTTTTTTCATTCTCATTATTTTCGATCATTTGTAAAGCATCTTTATTTATGATATCCTCGCTTTCTAATAATGTCTTTTCAAAATTAATCATATGTTGAAACATGTTTGTTTTTTTAAAATTCACAACATGAACATTCTTATTTTTTAAAAAGTATATATATTCTTTTTCTTCTTTATTTAGAAAGATAATATTTTTACCTGTTTTATCAAATCTTCCAGTCCTACCACTTCTATGAATATATGTCATATTTTTATTTGCTACATCGTAGTTTATAACCCAATGTATATCCATATTTATACCCCTGCTTATAATATCTGTACAAAAAATAATTTTCTTTTCATTATTTATATTTCCTTTTTCTTTGTTCTTTGTATTTTTCTTTGATACATATGTATTAATAATTTTATTATATGTGGCCACTCTTTTTTTATCTTTCATTTTTCTATGTATTTTTAAAAAGTTAAAATTATTTTTCTTTTCCCCTATGTATTTGTTCATATAACAAATGAGTTTTATAAAATTAGCCATATCTGTGTCACTAAATATATTATTATACTTTGAGTTCAGTTGGAATATATAATCAATATTATTATTCACACTGATATTATCTATATTTTTATTATGTTCATTTTGTTTATTCCCTTTTTTTGGTGTATTAAAAATATTTTTGAATAAATGAAAAAAGAATTCAACACATAAACATGTAGGGAAAAATATTATAACCGTCTCATTATCATTAACGATGGTATTTAAAAATTTAAATAAAAACAATGCTTTATCTATATTTCTTAATATAATATAATAGTTTTCTATACCATCAGGCATTTCATATGTATTTATTACATTTGATGAATTATCTTTTTTATCTGTATTAATACATTTTATAAAATTTTTTTTTTTTACTTGAAATAAATTATATACATTTTCTTCTTGTAAACATGTTGCACTACAAATACATGTTGTATACTCATATGTTTCTATATTTTTTATAATATTTTCCATATAACTAATATAACTATCTTCTAATAATTTATCTCCTTCATCCAATACAAAATATGTTAATTCCTTTGTATTAAAATATTTATTATTATATTCATTTAATAAAGAACATAATTTCCCTGGGGTTGATATTATTATTTGATATCTCTCATTTTTTAATATTTCATTTTCTATAATTTTTATGTCCTCACTAATTTTAACCGCCCCTCTAAAAAGTAGACAATTAATAAAAAAGTTTTCTTTCGTTAATATATTGTTATCATCTATATTATTATTTAAGGTATGAGAAATATAAAATCTGAGGAAGAATAAAAATTTATTTAATAAATTATAAATTTGTATGCATAATTCTCTTGTTGGTGTTATTATAATGGCTTGTACATTTAGTAATTTTTTTTTTTTTTTTTTTTCACCATTAATATTATGTGATTTGTTCGTTTGATTATTTGTATGGGTATTTATTTCCTTATATTTGTCTTTATTTGTTTCGTGCTTGTCATCCTTATAGTTACCATTACATGTTGTAGAAGAAGTAATATTTTTTAAATCATCCTTTCTAATATATTCTTCCTTATTATTATTATTATTATTTTGAATATTTATTTCATCCTTTTTAATTATATTGACTTGATTATCACTTGTTGGCTCGTTATATGCCATAGTCTTATTATCATTTTGATTTGTTTCAACTTTTTTTGATATATCCATTTGGTTTGTATTCCTTAACATATTATGCGTATATAAAAGAAAGTTGCCTATATCTATATCTACGTCTATATATGCATTTTTTTTTTCTATATTTATATTTTCAACAGATTTATATATACGTTCAATTTGATCCTTATTATATGCAACTGTGTCATTAACACTTTTCTTGTTTAATAACTCATTCTTTTTTATAAACTTATCATCATATGGATATAATTTATTTCTATGATTTATTAAATGTTGTAATATAGGTATAACAAAACATAAGGTTTTACCACTCCCTGTTTGTGAATGTAATAAAACATTTTCTTTATTTATTAAAGGAGGTATGGTTTTCTTTTGAATATTAGCACAAAAAAAATATTTCTGAATATATAATGAAAATATTATTGATTCATCTAATTTAAGTTCATCAAATGGATGTTTCTTTTTTTCCTCTTCACCCATATTTTTTTTTTTTTTTTTTTTATCCCGTTGGTAATAAATATACCATGGAAATGATATGAAATATTTAAATATTAAATATTAAATATTAAATGGGTTTTATTATTTTATTATTTTATTATTTTGGTTTTTTTTTAAAATAATATAGGAAAATAAAATTATATATATATATATATATATATATATATATATTAATTGTGAATAATAATTATGTTTTAAAAATTCTATATTTCATTAAAAGAAAATAATTTCTTTTTTTTTTTTTTTTTTTTCTACATGTTTTAATAAGTATATAGAATGGCTTAATATATAATAAATCGAATATATATTTATATTCCCTTTTTACTTAAATTATAGGAAATAATAAAAATTAATTGTTATATAATATATTATATATGGGTTTGTATTTTTATATTAAAAAAAAAAAAAAAAAAAGAAAAGAAAAGAAAAAACAACAAGTCCATTATTATATATATATTATATATAATACATAGTATATTTAATTTTTTTTATATAAATATGTAGGCACTAGGGAAATATAAATACAAAAAAAATAAATATTAATTTTCTTTAGGCCATAAAAGTTAAAATATAATTATATCTATATATTATATATATTTTGTAAATGATTAAAAATTTATGAGAAAAGATTATATATAATAATATTAATAATTATGTGTTTGTTTGTTTTTTATATCCATATAAACATAATATTTATATATATATATATATATTTATATATTTCATAAATGAAATAACATTATTATATTTTATTATTATATTATATAAAAAGCTTTAGCACAAAGTTGTATTTTATTTTGTTTTCTGAGCTATTTATTATATTGTATTTAAAATATATAATATATTTATTTGTATATTTATAGTTTCTTATTTTTTTAAGGAACAATATATCAAAAAAATTATTATAGCTAAAAAGAAAAAAAAAGTTCTTCTCTTCTTTCTTTTTTCCTATAGGTTTTTCTATTATTGTCTAAATATATTTGAAGAGAATGACAAATAATATCACCAAAAGGAACAACATAAATATATATGTATATATATATATATATATATTAATATTTGAAGTAATCAAAAAAAAAAATAACTCCATCTATTATATACATATATATATAATAATATTTATGGTTATTTAAAAAAAAAAATGGGGGAAGGGAAATTTTCTTAATTCAATACGTTTTAGAAATAATAATGTTTTTAAATGTTACTATAATGATTTACACAAAAAAAAAAAAAAAAAAAAAAAAAATAATATATACTATAAATATATATATTATTTCTTTTAAACTTGTTTAATGTATAATTTATAAAAAAAAATTATCTCAAAATTTACATTTCACACCATAATAAAAAAAAAATAAAGATATTTACAAAATAAATAATTTTCCCTTTAATAATATTTATGAACAATATTGAATATATTAAAATTATAATATTAGAAAAATATATATTTTTAATATATTTTTCAATAATTATTATATAAATATATAAAATTTTTTTTTTTTTTTTTTTTTTTTGTGTAACATAGGTAAAATGATTTTAGTTATATATATATATGTATATATATATTTATATATGATGTATAATATCTTTTTATTTTTATTTAATTTAATTTTTTTTTTTTTTCCTGGTTAAATAAAAAAAAAATTAACATATATATATAATATATATATATATATATATATATATAATATACTGTATAATCATATATGCTATAATTTTTTTTCTGATTCATTTTAATATATATCAAAAAGACATGTTTTTTACGCTTGATAAAAACTAAAGTGAACAATATAAATATTTTATATTACAATTTAAAAAGGAAAAAATCGCATTGTACACATTTAGATATATAATTCTATTTTAAGGCCTAATATTAAATTAAAAAAAAAGAAGAAAACAAAAAAAAATAAATAATAAATAAAAATAAATATGTTTTATACATTCCTCTATTATTTTATATATAATAAACCATATATTTTTTATTATCTTTGATATTTCATTTTTGCTTTTTTATCAAATGATTATATATATATATATATATATATATATATATATATATATATATATATACATTTATATATATATTAAATATATAATACATAGTTATGTATTTGTGAGAGAAAAAAAAAAAAAATAAAATAAAATAAGTATAAATTTATATTAAGGAATCATTTAAATTCATTTCACTTAATATGCATACTTTCATATCATTTATTTAGTGTATTCATCATTTCTTTAACACTATTATATAATTTTCATCTTTTCACCATCTTTATTATATTTATATTACATTTTAGTTTCCTCCCTTTATCATCTTGTTTTAATTCCTCTTTTTTTTTTTTTTTTTTTCTTTTTTTTTTTCTGAATATTAAATATGACTTTTATATAAGAGGCATTTTCATAATGCTTATCAATGTGATTATTTTTTTTTTCTATTTTTAATATATTTATTATTTTGTATACATTTTATAATTTTTACATTTCTTTAAAGCTTGTTTCATTTTTTGTTTTTTTTTTTTGTTTCTTTCGTTGTATTCCCCTGTTTGCTGTGTGTATTTTGAATTTTCTTTATATGAATTTTAAAAGTAACATTTTTCATTTTAAAAAGTATTCACCGATAAATAAGTTTAATTTTTCATATACTTGGATATAAAAAGGACAATATAATAAATATGCTCATATATTATATATATATATATATATATATATTTATTTATATATTAAATATATTGAAATATATTAATACACCTTTAGTATATACGTCTTCAAAGAAACATCAACGAACCCACTTTATTTTGTTGTGTTAATATTTTATTTCATTTTTCATATATAAACATATACATATATATATATATATATATATAAAGTATAAGTATATATAAGTATATATATTTACACATATTTGTTTTGTTTTTTTTTTTATTATTTTATTTATATTATATATATATATATATATAAATGGGATAATTTATATGTATATTTTTCAATTTTGTATTTAGCTGTATGGATAATTTGTAAATGAAAAAAAAAAAAAAAAAAAAAAAAAAAAAATTAAAAAAAAAAATTAGTACGTTAATTATCCAACCTATAAAAATATATAATAATAAAAAATATATATATTAATATACTTATGTAATATAAATATTTAGACAAAGGATGACGTTAAATAATTTGAAAAAAGTTAATACAAGAAATACACATTTAACCACACTTGATAACAATAATGAAAATACAATATGTGATATAAAAAATATAAATAGTATACAAAAAAACAAAAATAAAAACAAAGTAAACACAGAAATGAACAATAGATGTAATACATACAGAAGAAGTGTGAGATTATTGAATAAAGAAAAAAATACGAATTTATCAAATAATATACATCACTTATCTTCTAGTGACAAAATAAAAAATAATAAAAAGAATAATAATAATATTAAAAATAATAATAATGTGGTCTTTAATTTAAAAGAACGTAATTTTATAAAATCTTCAGAAAATGAGAAAAGTAATAAAACGATATTAAAAGGAAGTAATAAAAAATTGTCTATAACTCATAATAATGGACATATTACTAATATTGTGAAGAAAAAAAATGATAAAGATTGTTCAACGAAATTGTTAAGTAATAGAACGGCTAGCCAAAAAACGACCATAAAAAATGACAGCAAGAGTGACAACAAAAATGACAACAAAAGTGACAACAAAAGTGACAACAAAAGTGACAACAAAAGTGACAATAACAGTGACACAAACACATGTTCAATAAGTATTGATAAGAAAAAAAAAAAAAACGATAGTGAAGAAATAAATGTAGATAATCATAGAAATAATAAAAATGTAAAGAAAAAAAAGGACAGAGATGAATTATATTTAAATAATGATGAAATAAAAAAAATAGATGATGAATATTTATTTTTACAAAGAAAGTTTAAGAAGCAAAAAATAGATAATACTGTTTTAAGTAAGAAGAAAAAATCACAAATTTTTAATAACATGGTTAAAGAATATATAAAACAAAATATTGAAAACAATATATATGTAGCAAATAATAAATTTAATTTATATAGCTATGGCACAGGAAATGCTTTATATTCTTTAGAAAGAATAAATTATAATAATGATAAAACAAATGAAGATAATACAAGGAAATTAAATGTAATATCAGAAATTATTGATGTAAAAAAACAAAAATTTATTATAGGTTCTTCTTATAGAAAATGTGATTTAGTAATAAAAGGAAATATAGAAAATGAACAATGTGAATTAATATGTAGGTGTGTAGAAAAGAATATTAATCGTACTAATGATAAAAATAGACAAATAAATAAATATAATTTATTTATTATAAATAAATCTTCTAATAATAGTAGTTTATTCTTGAATGATATACCTGTAGATATTGATCAAGTAAAAGATGAGGATTATATTTATTTAGGTATGGATGAAGAAGATAATAAAAATACAGCTAAATATATATATAAAATAAAATATAATAAACTAGCTAATATATTTAATATAAATAATATAAATAATACAAATAATCTTAATCATAATAAAGAAAATTCTTTAAAACTTTTATCTAAAAGCACAGAAAAAGTAGGAACAGCCAGTAAAATATTATCTAATAATTTTGTATTAAGTAATCAAATACCAACAATGAAAAATAAACAAACACAACAAGAAATAGGAGTAGAAGAAAAAGAAAAAGAAGAATTACATTTAAAATTAGAATTAGACATAGGAGAAAAATATGAAGAAAATAAAGAAAAATTCAAAGAAAAAGAAGAACCAGAAATATCAATAGTATTATTTCTAATTATTCCAAAAAAAAAAGAAGATATAAATGAACCCATTTATTATATAAATAATTTTAATACATTGACAAATACTTTAAATAGCACACCTAAAAAATTTCTAGATAATACAAAGACACCTGGAAAAAATATTTCTTCAGTTAATAAAACCATAAAAGAAGATTCACCAAATACTAGATTTAATGAAAGTATAAAAAAAATTAATAGAATTTGTCAAAGTAGAATTTCTCCATTAGGTATAAAGGATTCTATTAAAAAAGAAGAAAAAAATAAAGGTATTCTAAGAACCTCAAGTAATTCTAAAGAATTACCAGTTACCTTATTAAATGCATGTGTTGAATTATGTAAAGAAATAAATAAAAGTATAACTAAAGAAAATATTAAAATGAATAGTTCCTTTCCTAAGAGTACACCAATTCCTAATCATTCAAATTTGACCCCATCTAACAGATTATCTTATTTTCATAAGAACGAAGAAAATATCAGTGCACAAATAGACAAGGGACAGAAAAAAAATGAAAAAATTCAACTTTCAAGTATATATAATACATTTAATACAAATTTTGCTTCTAGTAATACTCCACGTTTGGATAGTAAAAAAAGTGAATACCCTCAGATGGAAAATAATAATAATAATAATAATAATAATAATAATATGAATGCTCACATTAATGAAGATCCACAATTTACTAGTAAAAAAAATAATAATTTATATGAAGAAACAGAAGAGAAAATAAATAAAGATCAGTCGATTTTGCAAGTATCAAATAATCAAGAATATAAACAAATGGAGGAACAAAATAATATAAAAAATAAAACAGATTGTGCAGAATATAATGAAACGTTATTAAATATAGATACAGAGGAGACTAATAGAATAAAACCTAATGATGACACAGACAATAATAATAATAATAATAATAATAATAATAATAATTGTAAAAATAATTTAGGTGAAGTAATTAATATTAATAGAAATAATGAATTAAAAGATGACAACATAAATATACATGAGAAATGTACTACTGAAATGGATCATTTCTATAACAAATCTAATTACGAAGAAATATATTTAAAAGAAAAAAATTGTTTAAATAATGAATTTCAAGATAATTTATTAGTAACTCCTATTAAAAATGATACGTTTTTAAATATGAATAATATGGAATATTATGATTGCAAAGAAGAAAAAATATTTAATATTGTATCTCATAATAATAATGATAATAGTGTTGTAAAACCATGTGATACAAATGATAATTTAAGAAAACAAGCAGAAAAAAATTTATACTCACTTTTATATTCTAAAAATTATGACGATTTATTATCAAATCATGATTATGTTATATGTCTTAAAAATTATGAAGGTATGGAACAATATGTAAAAGTAATTGGACAAATAAAAGTAAAAAGAAATGCATTCTTTACAGATATTAAGCATGAAATAGATTTAAAAATGCTTGATAATATTATTGAAATTAAAACATTAGATAAAATTAATTATTTTAATTCTAATAATATTTCTAATCCAAAATATTCTATTCATTTAAATGCATTTAATGATAAAATTGATGAAAATAAATTCCATGAATTGTCAGCTCTACATTTGGATTATATAGATCATACTAACTTTTCTCATATGTATACATCAGATTCTTTCGAACTCAAAAAAATGCTTTTTGTCAAATATTATGACAATTAATGGATATAAATAAATAATTATATATATATTTATATATATATATATATATATATATATATATATATATATTACATTTTTAATATGATCAATGTCTTTGAATGTAAATATGTATATATGCATATATATATATTTTATTTTTATATTTATAAACTTTTTAGTATTCCTTTTCTTTTAATATATATATATTATATGTTTTATTTGTATGTTTAATATATATGTATATATTTTTTCATCACAATTTTTCTATTTATAATTTTTTTATTTTATTTTATTTTATATTTTATTTTAATTTTTTATTTTATAAGCTTTAAAAAAAAAAAAAAAAAACATAAAAATGGAAAAATATATAAATATAAAAAACAAAAAAATAGGAAAAGAAAAAATTTCCTTTTTGATTTTAAGAAAATCGAATGAAGGTGATATTTCTTTTTTTTCAATGTATAATTATTTATAGGTTTTATATATTTATATAAATGACTTCACATATAAATAAAACTATAAATACAAATATATAATATATATATATATATAATATATTACATATATTTTATAATAGTAAGTTGAATTTTATAAAGAAAAAAAAAAATATATATATATATTTTTAATTTTTTACAACATATTAAAAAATATAAATAAAAGCTATTTATACAAAAATTATAGAAATGTTATTAAAATAAAACATTTGATATAGAAAAAGAAAATTAAGATAAGGAATATAATATATATATAATATATATATATATATATATTTATATTATATACATTTTGAAAATTGAGAGAAAAGAAAAAAAGAAGTAAAATATAGTTAAAATGATTTTTCCTTTTTAAAAATTTTAGAGCTTGAATTAAATCATTTTAAAGAAAAATAAAGAATATTATTATATATATATATATATATATATTTTTTTTTTTATATATATATTTATATATATATATATATATATTTTATATGTTGATGCCATTTAAATGATTTAGTAGAATTTAATTTTTCTTTTTATAATTTGGAAGAATAAAATATAGAATATAACATAAACAGCATGATAAATAATAAAGGGAAAATTGTTAAAACGAAAAGGATTAACAATAAAAATTATGGAAATATAAAAAAAAAAAAGAAGAAGAGATATGATAAATCTAAAAAGGATGTTAGTAATAATATAGATGAAAGATTGGAGTTACAAAAAAGAATTGATGAGACTTTAGATTTGATAGTAGAAGAAAATAAAAGAAAACAATATGAAGAGAAAATGAATAATGATTTGGAAAAAAATGAGAATGGTAAGAATTTTTTAAAAAGTGATAAGACAAATAATAATACATATGATGAAGATGAATTAAAAAATAATAAGAATAAAAAATATAAAAATAATTTAACAATTATTGATAAGAATGTATTAACATCTGCTGAATTTAAAACATTACCAATTAGTAAAAGAACATTAAGAGCATTAAATGAAAATAATTTTATATATATGACAAATATACAATATGTATCTTTACCTATAGTTTTATTAAATAAACATATATATGCTCAAGCACAAACTGGAACAGGTAAAACATTATGTTTTTGTATACCTTTAATTGAAAAAATGTATCGTAATAGTATTGATAATTATAATAAAATATTAGGAGGAATTATTATAACACCTACTAGAGAATTAGTATTTCAAATATTTGAAGTTTTAAATATGTTAAATAAATATCATAAATTAAATATATGTTGTGCAATAGGAGGAAAAAATGAAGAAAAGGAAAAATCTATTTTTAGTTATGCAAATATTATTGTCTGTACCACAGGAAGATTATTATATCATTTAGAAAATAATTATTATTGTAACTTGGATTATTTAAGTACATTAATTATTGATGAAATTGACAAATTAATAGATAAAAGTTTTTATGATAATTTAAAAAATATATTATTATATAAACCCAAAGAAAATTGTCAAATATGCTTATTTTCAGCTACTATTTGTAAATTCTTGAATGTTATATTAAATACCTTTCATATAAAAGACTACGAATATGTAAGTATAAATGATAATGATAAATATATAGAAAGTAATAATGTGAAACAAATATATATTGAATGTGATATATATGAAAAAATTAATTATTTGTATACATTTCTATTTTCAAAGAAAAATAAAAAAGTTATTGTATTTTTTTCTACTTGTAAACAAGTAAGATTTATGTATGAAGTTTTTAAAAAAATCAAAGTAGGTGTTATGAAATTTTTACAACTTCATGGTAAATTAAAACAAACTTCTAGATTAAATACATATCACTTCTTTTCAAAAAAGAAAAATTTTGTTTGTTTATTTACAACTGATATTGCTTGTAGAGGATTAGATTTTTCATCCATTGACTGGGTAATCCATTTTGATTTTCCAGATAATATTGAAACGTTTATTCACCGTTCAGGTCGAACAGGTAGATTTACTAATATGGGGAATAGTCTTATATTTTTAACAAAACAAATTGATAATAAAAAATTATTCTTAAATGTTCTTAAAGATAACAATATTTTTATTAAAGAAAAGTTTATAAATAAACAGAAATTGTTTGATATAAAAAATAAAATACATTCATTAAATGCTGCTTTTGTTGATATTAAACACTTAGCAAAAAAAGCATTAATCATATATTTGAGACATTTATATATTGTTATGAAATTTAAAGATATAAAAAAAAAAATTGATTTAAACGAGCTAGCATATGCTTATGGTCTTATTGAATTTTCTGAAGATATGATGAACGAACTTAATATAAATGATGAAAAGGACATACAAGTGAAGAAAAAAAAATCAAGATTAGAAAAATTCCTAGAAATTTTGAAAAATAAAAAAGCACTAAAAAAAAAACAAAACCAAGAAGAAAAAGATAATAATATAAAGGATGAAAAAGAATATGAATATGAATATGAGAATGAACAAGGACATCAAATATATGATGAAGAACATGATAATTATATGTGTGAAAAAAAGAGAGTTTTAAAGGATATAAGTCATCTAGATCAAAATGATGAAGATGATTTATTTATTCAAAAAAGAGTTGAAATAAAAGATGACACACCAATTATGTTGCCCACGAAAAAAAGAAAGAAAAGAGTAAAAGTCGCTAAAACGTTAAGTAATAGCATATTATATGATGATAGTGGTAATGAAATAAAAGATGATAATGTGAAATTTAAAATTTTGGTAAATGAATTAAATCAAAATGAAGATCATGATATGGAAGAAGACACACACTATTATTATGATGATAATAATAATAATAATAATAATACTAGTGATAGTAATAGGTATGATCAAAGAACGTATATTGAATCTTTGAAAGAAAAAATACAAAGAGATAATGAAAAAATAAAAATTAGTAAGTTAAGGAAAAAAGAAGACTTTATTTCAGATAGGAAGAAGCATGAAGAAGATCTATCATCTACAGAGAATATCGATCCTAGTGATAATGAAGATAAGGATGACTATGAGTATAAAGAAAGCAGTAAAAGTGATAATGAAAATTATAATGCAAGTGAAAATTTTGATAAAAATAAGAGGAACATAAGTGAAAAATGTGATCCAACAGGTAAAATGACAATTTACATATATATGATTATTATAAAAATGTACATGAAATAATATACATATATATAAATATATATATGTTTATTATATATATATATATATATATATATATATTTATTTTTTATTTCAGATGATATATCCGATTTGGAAAACAAAGTAATGATGTTTTTATAATGGACATATTAATGTGATATATGTATTTCCCCCTTTTTTATAGAAATAAAATATATAATTAAAAAAAATTTACTTATCTTTTTTTTTTTTTGGTATAATAACAATTATAATTTTTTCCCTACATAATATATATTTTCTTATTTTTTGGTTTGTTTTAAAACATATTCTTCTTTTTTTCTCAATATATATATATATATATATGTAATATTGTATGACTAAAATATACTTAATATTTTAAGCTTTTAAGTTAAAACTTATGATAAAAAAATAAAATTAAAATGATGAAAATGAGAAATGGTATTTTAATTTTATTTTTTTTATTATTGTACTGCTTTATATAAAATTGTTACATTATTTAATAAAACTAATTTATATATATATATATATATATATATATATATATATAATTTTTATATATATTCTTTTTAAAAAATGAAAAAAAAAAAAAACATATAATATATATAATAATTTTAATATATTTTGTATTTATTTTTTATAATTAATTAGATATATATTAATTGTTAATACGTTAATTTTAACATATCAAAAAAAAAAAAAAAAAAAAAAAAAATTAATTTAAAAATAATATTATATTATATATATATATATAATATAATATATTATATATTATATTACTTTGTTTATTTTTTGAGTAACCATTTTTATATATTTTACCCATATGCATATATTATATATTACATATTATATATGTCCGGCTACTGTTCTTTTTAAGTTCAGTAGCTGTCACATTCGTGGGACTGCATTTCGATGCGAAGGAATGGGATGCTATAATATTTCTGAGAATTTTCAATATCTTAAATATTCCCGCCTATCACAAGACGTCAGTTACTGAACGTGTTCTTCTGGAGAGAGAACATGTTGAAGTAATGATGAATCATGAACCGCCTCAGGCTGGAAACAGAGCAGGGTTAGTGATCGCTGACGTACGGTGTGAAGATTACGGTTGAATAAAGGGATATTTCAGAATCTCATAAGTATAATATGTACACCATTTTTTTTAACATAAAAAATAAAAAATATATATATATATTATATATATGTTATGCAAATAATTTGTATATGCATAAATATATATGTAAATAATAATTTATGTAATAAAATCATAATATTTTCGATTTTTTTTTTTTTTTTTTTCCTTACAACATAAAATTATATAATATAAAAAAAATATACATATATATATATATATATATATATAATATATATTTCATTTTATTCTTTTTGTTTAAATAGAATTAAAAGTTCAACTACTTTTGTACCTTTAAAACATAAACGCATAATTATGTTATTATATATATATAATTAATATAATAATAAATAATTTTTTATTATTCCTATTATTTTATTTTTCATTTTTTTTAAATCTAAAAGAAAATACATGGACATATTTACTTATTTCATATTCAAGGTGCTATAATCATGTTCATCAAGGGTTATAATTATAAGAGGAATATTAAAAGGATAAAGGTTGAGTTAATTAATCAAATGAAAACAAAGGTATTTTCTTAAATAAAGAAAATATACAATAAAATATTTACAAAAAAAAAAAAAAAAAAATGTTTTTGGTATTATATATATATATATATATATATATATATATATATATGTATATTTTTAATTCCTTTCATAAATTGTATAAACTTTATTTGTTATATATTTAAACTCATATTATATTAACATTTAATTTATATAAAACTTTATCATTATTATAATTCCTTTATTTGGTATTCTACGATTGTAATAATAAAATTATTTTTTCCTTTTTTTTTTTTTTTTATTAAAAGATTATGTTATGGTCGGATAAATTGTTATGCAAATAAAAATCATGTGATGTTTTAAATTAAAAAAAAAAAAAAAAAAAAGAAATTCAAAAAATAATACATAAAAAGAAATATATAATATATTTATTTTGTAAATAAAATGTAATTATATATATATATATATTATATATAATTAAAAATTTTATTATATAAAAAAAATGACTCATCACCTGGTGTTCCCGAGCGGTCTCCCACCTCAGTACTAGCCAAGCCTTACAGTGCTTAACTTCAGAGTTCTGATGGGATCTGGTGTGGCCACTGTAGTATGAACGAGTCAATAGTATTACTATAATAGAATTCCATATTATAATAAAAAAAAGATTTTATTAAATAATAAGAAAAAAAAAAAAATAAAATGAAGACCTTAAAATTGAATAAATATATATATATCATATACATATATTTTCTAAAAAAAATATATTTTATCTGAAAATGAACATTTTTGTAGTACTCTATTATAATATGCACTTTTTCATTTATAAGTTCTAACATATTCCAAAAATATTTACAAAATTATATAATACTCATTCATTTATACATGAAAATCAAAAAAATATATATACATATTTACATTTGTGTTTATTAAAAAATAAGATATGTTTAATATCATATATTTAAAATCAATATTTATTTTTTATTGACGCTTCTTTTCACCTTATTAACGAACACTATAAAGTATTTTAGTTATTATAATTAAAAGTACATAATTTTTTTTATTTTGATAAAAAAAAAAAATAATACTACAAAAAATAGTAGTATAGAAAAAAAGGAATTGTAATTTTTGATATTCTTAAAGTATTTATTTTAAGAATACTATATAATATATATAACATGAATAAAAAAAAAAATATTATTCCCGATTTTTTAATTCTTACGAAAACCCAGTAAACATAAATATATGATAAATTTTAAAATTGGTCATATTAATTTTATTTTAATATTTTATTAAAATTAAAAAATATATAAATTATTTATAATAACATATATATTTTTTTTTATATAAAAAAATATAAAAAATTTTTTATAAAAAAATGACTCATCACCTGGTGTTCCCGAGCGGTCTCCCACCTCAGTACTAGCCAAGCCTTACAGTGCTTAACTTCAGAGTTCTGATGGGATCTGGTGTGGCCACTGTAGTATGAACGAGTCAAAAGTATTACTTTACTAAAATTTAATATTCATATTTTTTTAAAATGATTTTATATAAAAGAGTTTATAATAATATATTTAATAAGTTCCTATCATTTATTATTTAAAATTAACATTTATTTTTTTTGGTATTCTTAATACATATACATTTTAAAAAAACATCCTATTATTTAAATTTATTGAAAATATTATTTCAATAAAAAAAAAAAAAAAAAAAAAAAAAAGGAATTCAAAATTTTATATATTATAATATTATCATATTTGCATATTATATATTATTTGTTTGAATATAGTATTATATTCATACGAATGTTAAATGCTAATATAAGTGCTCTATTATTGCATATAAATTGGGTTAAGGGAACTATTATTTTTATTTATAATAAAAATATAATTTTTAATTATATATTTATTGAAGGAAAAGGAAATAATAAAAATTAATAAGCATTTATTATTAATAAATTTATGAAATATTATTTTTAGAAATATATATCATTAATATTATTATATATTTAAGGAAAAAAAAATTTATTATATAAAAAATGACTCATCACCTGGTGTTCCCGAGCGGTCTCCCACCTCAGTACTAGCCAAGCCTTACAGTGCTTAACTTCAGAGTTCTGATGGGATCTGGTGTGGCCACTGTAGTATGAACGAGTCAATATTATTATTTTACTAAAATTTTATATTCATATTTTTCTATATTTACAATAAATTTTTTTTTTTTTAATATACATATGTATAAATATATTCCTTTCTAAATAAACTAAACAAAAAAATATATATATAATATTTAAATGTATATATTATATTTATAAATTTTCATTTTTTCTTTTAATACTTTATATATATAGATTATTTTAATTATTTATAATGATATATATATAGATATAATATATTAAAAAAAATATTCTCTTTGTGAATTTAAAAAATCATAAAAATATTTTATATATTAAATTAATATAAATTATTATTTAAAATAATATAGAACCTAATATATTATATTTTATTCATCTTTATATTATAAAATATTTTCATTTAATGAATTTAATAAAACTAAGAACTCTTATTCTGATTGTTTAATTTCTTTTGTTAAAGTTATAATGTATAAATATAAATACTTAAATTAAAAGAAACAATATATTTTTTTTATGTGTATGTAAAAATATTTAAATGAAGACATTTTTTTAATTTAAGGTTTTAAAATATAAAGGTATAATCTATATGTTTGAAAAGTGACAAATTTACACAAATTGTTTGAATGTAATTAGATTTAACATAATAATAATATATGCATCCATTATAAATAAAATTAAGGATATATCAAGAATAATCATATTTTTAATAAAAACATCTAAAAAGATATGTTTCTATATAAATTAAGGTATTTTTTTTTTTATGAATAAAAATGATGATAACAAATATAATTATATTTTCATTTATTATAAAATAAAAATTCTCAGTGATTTTTAAATTGAATATTATGTTTTGTAAAGATATATTTCTTTCTATACTTTTAAAAGAATAAAAGTACAAATAAAGTTGTACTAAATTCTTTGTAATATTTTTTTGTGTATTAGGTTAATAAAAAAAAAAAAAACATTAATTTTTAAAATTGTATTTATGTGCTATATTCTGCATAATAACTATTTATATATTATATAATTAATGAAAAAGCAGTTACTGAATTTATTTATAAAATATAAAAATTGCTTTACCTTATTTATTTAATATATTTTCTTTTAAAAATGTTAAAAGTGGGCTACTCCGGGAATCGAACCCGGGACCTCTCCCACCCTAAGAGAGAATCATACCACTAGACTAAGTAGCCTCAACTTATTATGTATTCATTTTATAATATGAATATCTGCTTTTAATATTCATTTTTAATATAAATATTAATGGGAAAATAATATACAACAAATAAAATAACATGATAATTTATATTTTAATATTGATAATAAAAATATATACATATGAATATATAATTATATTATTTCTTGAGTACATATATAAGAATAATAAGGAAATTAATATATTTTTATATATTTAGAATAAATTTAAATAAAACATTAATTATGATTCTATACACTTACATAAAAAAAAATTATTATTCCATAAAATATTTCCCCCCCCAAAAAAAACAAAAAAAAAAAAAAAATTAATACGTGCGTTAAATTATTTTTTTATATATCCTTCTTTATTTTTATTTTTTTAATTTTATATATGTTTTATGAAGAACTATATATATATTGTGTATTCTTTTACAAAATTATTAAATAGTGAAAATAAATGACACATAATATGAATAATAGAGGATTTATAGATATATATATATATATGCAAATCTACATATTTTAATACAGGGTAAATGTAATAATAACATGATGAAAATCTTTAAACATTTTAAGAATAAGAATGTATTTATAATATTGTTTTTTCTGTTATCTTATTTATTATCATAATGAATAATAATAATTACAATATATAATATATTTGTTAACATAAAAAAAAAGTATTTAATTTAATTGTACCAAAAAATAAAATAAAATAAAAGAATAAAAAAAAGAATAAATAAAAATAATATATATGCAAGTATATCTCCTTTTTGTAAAGCTAAGGTTGATAATAACCATTGTGAATACAAAAATGATGATACTAAAAATTGTTACGAAAGTATTTTTTCTACAAATACATGTAAGGGTATTATGTTTTTGCTTTCAGGATCAACAAATTTTTTAAATCTTCTATAATCATTTTCAGTTAAAATATCACTCATAGTAATAACTAAATGAACTAATGCGTCAACTGATATACTTCCATTGTTATTTTTATCCATTTTTTTTAAGGAATTAGTAATTCTTTCTTTTGGTGTGTGTGGCCCTAAATGTTTCTTAGCTATTTTAACATAATCATTCATTGAATAATTTGCCCCACTTTTATTTTCCATTAGAGAATAATCAGATTCTACTCCAAGGAATCTTAAAGCATATAACAATTCATTGGATGAAATATGTCCATCAAAATTTATATCTGCTAAAAGGAAGGATTCTTTTATTTGCTTATCTACTATGTGCATTTTGATAAAATTGAGATATTTTGGTCCAATAATATTGAATTGAAAAAAAATAAAAAAAAATAAAAAAAAAATTAAAGGAATATTAAATATATGTATTTTTCTTTTATAATATATATATAATAAATATTTGCAATATTTAATATAATGCTAATTTTAAATATAGTGAAATAAAATTCGAAACTTATTTTTACAAAAAATATATTTATATGAATATAATATAATATTATTTTGTACAATGGAAAATTCAAATGAATGTTTTCTTTCTTTCTTTTTCTTTCTTTTTTTTTTTTTTTATGAAATTTGCTACATACATTTTAGTTATATTAGCTAGTCTATTTTTTTTTTTTTTTTTTTTTTTTTTTTTTTTTTTTTTTTTTTTTTTTTTTTTTTTTTTTTTTTTTTTTTTTTTTTTTTTTTTTTTTTTTTTTTTTTTAAAAAAAAAATAAAAAATAAAATTTTTTTTTTTTTTTTTTTTTTTTTTTTTTTTTTTTTTTTTTTTTTTTTTTTTTTTTTTTTTTTTTTTTTTTTTTTTTTTTT
>NC_031494.1:588225-666495 GCF_001602025.1 Plasmodium gaboni | reverse complement strand
TAATATTAAAATTTAATTAAATTTTTTTTTTTTTTTTTTTTTTTTTTTTTTTTTTTTTTTTTTTTTTTTTTTTTTTTTTTTTTTTTTTTTTTTTTTTTTTTTTTTTTTTTTTTTTTTTTTTTTTTTTTTTTTTTGCTTAAATTTCTTGGATTAGGTCTTTTCCATCTTGTTCATCTTCATCCTATATGTTTTGTTCAGGTGAAAAAAAAAAAAAAAAAAATTTATAAATATATGCTTTTTGGCTAGTATATTTTTTTACAACATAAACATATATATATATAACCATATGAATATTACATGTATAATAGCTAGATGAATATATACTGTCTTTATTTTTTTCTATATACATAATGCTTATATCTTTTATTTATTTATTTATTTTATAAAGGCATTTTATACATTTATATTATTAAATATTTTTTATTTACTTGATTTTTCACTTCAGCTATTGTTATATTCATATCTCTCAATTTATCATCACTTATATTTTCATTACATACATCATATATGCCAACGGAAACATCTATAGGAAATAAAATAAAAAAAAAAAAAAATAAAAATAAAATTAAGACAAAATGACATATACTTTTATTGTATTTTTTATTATTATTATTATGATTAAAAAAAATTACCCATAAGTACGCAAGATTCATTATTATTATTATTATTATTATAACATTCTGAGTCAAGTATATCTTTATCAATTCTAACACTTTCTGCATCCTTATTTTTTATATCTTCATTGGATTTTTCAATTTTCGATAAAAATGATTTATATTTTTCGACAGAAAATTGGCCTATTAAACTTCTATCAATAAGTGGTTTTTTTTTATTAACTTTCTGTTGTGAAATATTTGGGTTTATTTCTTCTTCCTTTTTTTCTTCCTTATTTAAAACGAATTTACTTGATGGATTTTCTGAAAATTGGTCATCTAATAAACTTTCTCTTGTAATCTTATTCTTTTTATTATCATTTTGTTTGTTAGTTTGACTCATTTTATTTTTATTTAACAAGGTTATAATTTAATTAGAACATAAAATCAAAATTAACTACGAATTATTTAATTTTTTAAAAGTTTATAAATTATTATAAATATCTAAATTTTCATTTTTATGTATTTCAAGAAAAAAAAAATATATATATATATGTATATATCATTTTTTTATAAATATATAAATAAATGATACTAACTAGTATCATTAATAATTACAACACTTGTACAATTTTTAAATATACATTTAATAAAAAAAAATTTTTAAATACGCGAATTTATAAAAGTAAATTTTCTCATTTACTACAAGAAGGATTCATTTTAATGAATATTAAATTATATCTCACAAAAATAGAAGAATAAAAAATATATATATATAATATTGTACATTAAAAATTATACACATATATATATATATATATATATATATAGTAACATAATCAAATGTAATATTTTCATTCAACTTATTAATTAGATTATATATTAATTATTATAACGTTACACCAACTGCATGATAAAAGTGGATATTTTATGAAAAAAAAAAAAATACATCATTATATAAACACACAATATGTTTTTTATAACATTTTTTGTATATTTATTAACTATGTATTTCGTAAATTTTTTTTTTTTTTTTTATCTTAACATATTTAACTTATCATAAAGTTAATATTATATGATTTATATGAATACAATATAATAATGATGATAAGCTAAATAAGATCAATATATTTTCATATTTAAGAATAATTTAATAAAAATATTTAATTTATTAACAGAATTTAAGATTAAATATATCAATATCAAAAAAGTAAATAAACCTTTGTAGGTATATATGTACACATTTATTATTTTTCAGTAGCTTGTCCATAAAATTATAAACGTTCTTGAATAGATGGTATATATTTTTGCTTAAGGAAAAAAAACATATAATTTTGATATATATCTTAAAATAAAATTTCGATTTAAGAGATTAATATATATATATATATATATATATATGTCGAATAGATTATTTTTTGTGTATTATATTTTAATTTAATATTTTTTTGAAATTAAAATATTTTTGTACTTATATAACTATTCTATACAAGGCCAATTTTGTAAATATTGTTCTGTTCTCATAAATTATGTTTGTTCAACAAATAGATAATAAAAATAACTCAATATGTTATAATTATATATAAAAAATATTATTAACATTAATATTAATATTTTTTTCTTTTTTAACAATATCGTTTGAATTTACATGCGTATATTTATATATATATGTGGAATATATTTTTTAATAGTATCTATAATAGAAGAAACATATAACTTTTCATATTATTGATCGATCCTATCGACAACTCAAAAAATAAAATAAAATACTTAAAATATATTAATAATAAATAATTATATAAATAAATTATTATTAATATAACTTTTATCTATTTAATTAAAAGGAATATATATATTTTATCTTAATATATATACTTATAAAATTTGTGTAACATTCTATTCTTTTCAATTTACACACAAAATATAGGTTTAACTGGTATGGTAAATAATTATATTCCTTATGTTTAATATTCAAAATTTGTAAAAAAATATTACATATAATATTTTTAACATTATATTATTATGTATTTTATTTTATATTATATTATTTTTTTTTTGTCTATCTTCCTTTTTTTACATTTAAATAAAAAAGTTAGTATTGTTGAATTATAATGTTTTATTTAAAACAGAACAGAATAAATTACTAAAAGGAAAATATCTAAAACAAGCACCTTAAAATATATACATATATATATATATATATATATATTTATATTTGTGTGTGTATACACATATTGGTTGTATGCTACATATATATATATTTATTTTTTATACATAATTTTTTTTTTTTTCAATATTCGCTAATAAGCATAAGGAAAACATTCTTTATTAATTAATAAAACGAATTTATATAGGTTTAGAATAAAAGATGAAATTAATTGTTCTATGTTTGGTGTTTTCGTTATATTTCTTTGACAAAAAAATTGTTTGTAATAAAAAAAATGGAAAGAGTAAAAGTAATAACCATAATTATTTTAACAATACCAATAAGCATATTGATAAAGAGGTGATATATAATTTACCGGAAAATGATAATTTATTTCATGTTCTTAAATATTTAATACATGAAGAAAATAAAAATATATTATATGATATCGATGCGAGTTTATATACAAAGATAGAGAAGAAAGAATATATTACTAAAGAAGATTTATTAAGAACATTAGCATTGATAGAAAAAAAGAATGTTGATTGTAATGATAATACAAAAAAAGTAAAGATTGCTAAATTATTAATTGATATTAACGATCTTTTAAGAACAAATTATATTATTCTTGATGATTACAAAGAAATAAATAAAAATGATTTAGCAAAAAATGGTTTTTTATTAAAATTACAAAATTCTTTAAATAAAAGAGACATGGTAAATTTTAAGAGAGTTAGCCAAGATATTATATTAAGAAATCAATATTTAGAAAAAAATTATAAATTATGTAGTATATCAAATGATATGTTAATTATAAGTACTCCTAGAAATTTAAATATATCTGATACAAGTATAAAAGAAATAAAATATCCATCATCTATAAATATTATGAATGAAAGATTTTGTGACAATGTCATATCTTGTAATGTGTCAAATATATCACCTTTACAATTAAACAAGTCTATTGATTTATATAAACCATTACTCGATTTGGATATAAAAAATAGAATTGATGAATATAGAAAAAAAGTAATAACTTATTTTGAACATTCAAAGAGTGAAAACTTTTATTTAATAAGAGATGAATTTAATGAAATAAAAAAAAAATTTTTCTTATATATTCATCCTAGTAAAATGCCAGAAGCAAAACCTAACAATGATATTTTTAAAAAAGAAGATTTAGAAGGAAATGAAATTATTACATATGTATCAAACAAAATTGAAAATAAGGAAAATATAAAAAATAAAGAAGAATACATATTAAAGAGTAATAACAATAATGTTATAAAAATTTCTTCTAAAAAAACTAAAAAGGTTATTCATATACCTATAAAAAAAAAAAAAAAAAAATTGTCCAATGATATAAAGGTAAATGTGAATTCATCAACCAACAGTGATAATAATATTATTTGTAATGATACAATTGATACATGTAAGAAAATAGAAAGTGAAAATGGAAATAAAAAAAATGACAATGTGAAGAATACAAATCGTATATATCATATCTTTTTAAAAAAAAAAAATAATGAAAAAAAATGTGATATTTCTAAACAAATAATTTATAATAATAATATGTTTAAAGAAAATGATGTAATAAAACCATTTACACATAATGACAATATTTTAAAAAAAATTATTATTATTAAAGACATTTCAAGAGAAAAACCAACAATTAAAGAAATTATACATCAACAAACTCTTCCTGCAGAGAATTCAGAATTATATAACATATCTGAGCATATTCAAAATAAATGTAATTGTTGTTTTTATTCTATACCATTAATTCATATATATCATCCTAATGGTAGTATGCATTGTTTATCTTGTTCTCAGTATGAAAAAAATGTAAATAGAAAATGTCCTATATATGAGAAATATATCACCTTTAATTATAACGATACATGTCTTTTATGTGTCCCCTCTAGTTATATAACGAATAATTGTTTTTGTAATTTAATACCTTCAAAAGGAATAGGAAAAAAAACAAATGATTCATCTAGGAAATTAAATATGATGCCACATTTTAGTACTATGATAGATGTATATGGAAATAAAAATATTGATGGTTATAATTATGTTGAGAACGATAACGATCTAATAGTTTACTCAAATAGTGATGAACCTATTTTAAAGAAGAGTCATAAAGAAAGACCTAATAAAAAACATTCACATAGGTATAAATTAAAATGCCCTGTTGGTAATACACCTAGTGGTATATTTTCTGGACAATCAATTTCTATTTTTCCTATTATAGGGGATCATATAAATAGAGGTGATTATGATAATTATGCATATTATGATGAAGAGGATGAAATGTGTTATAATATAATTAATAATGACAATATAAATATAAATAATGAAGATGATAATTATGAAAAAATTTTATATGATAAAGACAAAATAGTTCATTTAAACAGTAGTTCCTTTGATGCTATTAATATTAAAATAGGAGGTCAAGAATTGAATATTAATGATAGAAATGAAGAAAATGATTTATTAAATAAGGAATTTATAGAATATATAAATGATATAAATGAAAAGGAATATTATGATTCGATGGAAGCATGTAAAGATTATCGTTATCATCAAGCATTTGAAGAATCTATAAAAAATGTAAATAATAGAGAATGTTACAAAAATATATATTATAGTACCGTTCATAAAAAGGAAGACAATATGGATAAAAAATGTTCACATGGTATAGAAAGTGGAAATAAAAATGAAAGTGAATGTGAAAGTGAAAGTGAAAGGGAAAGTGAATGTGAAAATGTTAATAATCATAATAGTAATAATAATAATAATAATAATAATAATAATGATGAACAAAAGAATTATTTTCTTTTTGATCTTAGATTTATTTACAAAACTGGATTTTTTACTAAAAGAAAAACAATTATTAATTCTTATTTAAAAACTAACAAAATTGATATTACATATAATAAAGAAAAGATACTTTATTTATTTAAAAGCTTATTTGAAAAAACATTCAAAGATATAAATTATCAAATTAAAGAATCATTAGTTCACATGTTTCCAATTGTACAAAATTCAGAAATAGAAGGATTCGATTTAGATTTTGGTAAGGTTAAAATACATTATGCTACATCTATTAATATGTTTAAATATTCTGTTTTTGATCTTATTAATATGAAAATTTATTTTATTAGCCCAGATAAAACATATATACTTCTGGAAGATATTATCAAGGAAATAAGGGAAGAAAAAGAAAATTCGAATAATGATGGATCACGACGAAAAAACAAAATTATAAATATGTATTCACATGAAATGAATATAACAAATATTGAGTGCAGTACTGAAAATACTAAAACGAATACTACCAATAGTGAATCCAAAATAACAACGACAAGAGAAAATACAACTGTGATAAAAGAAAAGATTGACACACATGAAGAAAACAAAAAATGTGACAACACAAACAAGAACATTAATAATAATAATAGTAATAATAATAATAATAGTTATAGTAATGATAATAAGAGAGATAATGATTCTTTTGAACACATGGATATACAAAAAAATGATACTATTACAACTAATATAGATTGTAATATTATACATAATAATACAAATGATAGTAGTAATAATAAGAGAATTAAATACAATTTAAATATATTAAAATTTTTATTGAAATATAAAGATCTCTTATCCAAAGAAGACATAAACTTGATCAGTGATAAAAATAATCTTGTAACTATTGATAAAAATGATAAACCTAATATTGGCAATGAGATTATCGAAATAACTATTAGAAAAAACGAAAAAAGTAATATAGAAAACAGTTGCATTTATACAAATAATTCGGTTATAAATAATATAGATAATAATATAAGTGAATCTATAAATATTAATGGTGGTGAAGGTATAAACGAAGTCATTGAAACTGTTGATAAATATTTAGATAAATATTTTAGTGTACATAATATGCCAATATATTATATGGAAAATATGAAAATTTCTAAAAATATTATATATGTCACATCTGATGTAAATAGTGATTTAGATATGCTTAAAATGAGTATATTAGGTATATGTAATATAACTAATAAATCTATTGACAGTTTTAATTTCTTTCTAGTACGAAAGGAAGCAGAATTATATGATCCTAACAAATGTCATAGAATACCAGAACATATTAAAAATGTGCAAGATTTATATAACTATAGTAAAATGTTAGACATGAAAATTATTATTGCACCAATATATGCAGAAGATATAGATATAATACCTAAAAGTTTTGATTATTTGTTTGAATTCTATAAAGATAAAGATGATAAAAAAGACGTGACAACAAATTCGAAAGAAAACCAATGTCAACAAAAAGAAAATGTCGATAAACAGGAAAGGAATAAAAGAGAAAATGATACAACAAAAATTACATTGTCAAATATGAAGTACAATTATAAAATGGACAGGAACAACAACAATAATAATAATAATGATAATAATAATAATAATGATAATAATAATAATGATAATAATAATAATGATAATAATAATAATAATACTAATAATAGTAATAATAGTAATATTTATTATTATAATCATAAATTGTCCTTGTTTAATGATGGGGATAGTAAAAAAACCAATGAGGATACAACTAACTTGGATGATAAAAATTACTATTTTTTCAATCATGATGATATGAAATCACTTATTTTAAATGATCCAGAAAATGAACAAAATATGGAATATCTAACTGAAGAAATAACCGTTTATGAAGATGAACATATTTATAAAGAAGGGAATTTATATAATTCCTTTGTCATATATATAGATAATCCTTTTAAACGCATTAATATAAAAAATGCCCCTATATTAAAAGGATATACTTTAAATTTATTTATAAATGATATAATGAATAAAATGATACATATACCTTCCACTTTTATTAATACACAATCGTATAAAAAAGGAATGTTTGTAATGAGTATATGTTATTGTTTTAATTATTATTCATTAAATATATATACAAATAATATTATTTTGTTAAACTTTGATAAAGATGTTACATTATATGAAGTAATAAAAGAATTTAAAAGTAGAGAGAATGAATATTTATTAATAAAGAATAAAATGAATGAAGAATGTGTAGATGTTGATAATCTATCAAATATTAAATCACCAGATACAATAGATTTGATAGACTCTAAATATATACATTTGGAATTCCCATTATTATATATAGATGAACATTCTAATTTTTTTCAAGATAAAATTATATTAATGAATGTACCCGAAAATTTAACAGTATATGAATTATGTAAATCTATGAAGAATATATTGAATGAATCATTAATATCATTTAATTTAAGTACCATAAATGATATAAAAATATATACAATAAGAGGAAGACAATGGGAAATGGTATTAGATAATCTTTTAGTTTTTGATTTAAAAATTAATTATCAAGATATTTTTACAATATTGATTGATAATAATTTTTTAACTAAAAATTATTATGAATTATTATCTAATATTATAATAGATTTTAGAGATAATAATATGTATATTAAAAAGTTAGATATATATATAGATTATATTTTCCAACCATATACTATATATAATATACCTATATATATTACTTCAAATAATTTAAAATATATTTTATTACAATATACAAATACATTTTTATCTAATTCATTATTAGATGAATTTTTTTTTACTTACAATAAAAGACATACAACAATTAATGTCGTTCCAGAAGTAAGGAACTGGGAGCATGTAGACGATTCGGATGTATATATTTATGAAGAAAATGATATAAATGATAAAACAAAAGAACAAAAAAGAAATATATCATTTATATATGTACTAAATATGTTAAGTACCTTTTATAAAATTAAATTTAACTCTAGCAAATTGTTAGAATCTGTAATGGGTGAATTACATCAATTATGTGGGAAAGGATTTAATGAAAATATGTGGTTAGACATAAAAAAATCTTCAAAAAATGAAAAAGATATAGAAATATATTTAGAAAATAGTTCAAAAAAAGTATTAGTTAAAAATGTACCTTTAGATTTATTAGTATGGAAACTTATTAATATTATAATGAGAGGTTCATTTAATATACCTATAGAGGATAAGGAGAAATTATATAATTTATTTATGC
Organism: Plasmodium gaboni; assembly: GCF_001602025.1. NCBI lineage: Eukaryota > Apicomplexa > Aconoidasida > Haemosporida > Plasmodiidae > Plasmodium > Plasmodium gaboni. The sequence continues at coordinate 657,620 of NC_031494.1, read as the reverse complement.
TAGTACCTAAAAATAAAGACAAAATAAAAGATAAAAATGTGGATTACTATTTTTTATCTATTCCTGGTTATACTGTTGAGGATATGTTGAGAGTATTTGAAAAGAAGAAGAAACCGAAAAAAAAAGGAAAAGAAAAAAAGAGTACTAATGATAATCAGAATTATGAAATAATTTATGATAATAATTTTAATAATCATAATTATAATAATTATAATAATTATGATGGTATGAGAACAAATTATTATAAGATTCTGTTAATTAAAGCATACCCACAACACTTACATGCAATACAAAACAATGAGAGATTTAATGAATATCTTACATTCAATTTAGAATCATTACCTTCTGTTATCGATTTTAAGAACCCAATAACGTGTTTAAGTTTTTATGTTAATTATAAAAATGAAAATAAAATGACTCATATAATTAATGTACCTGAAAATATATCTACAGATATATTGTTAAAAACTATTCTGTCTGATAATTTTTGTAGGTGGAAAAAGTTACCAAATGAAGAAAAAATTAAATTCTCACTACACGTAAATAAAAAAGAAATAAAAAATATTAAAGATTATATAAATAATGCAGATATAGCACAACTGAAAACATTTATTTTAATAAATAATAATAGAAGAAGGGTACATGAAAAATATATTGATTTAGATAATACAACTGAAATAGGATCTAATATAAATAATATATCAAAGGAAGAATTAAAAGAAATACAATTATATGATAATGTATTAAGAGAAATATTAAATAAAAATTATATAGATTTTAATAATATATCTCTTATTGGTTATACAATAACAGTTTATGTTTTTGATGGTAATAATTATGAACCTTTAACAATATATAATGTACCCTTAAATATAACCAATAAAGATATAATAAACTTTTTATTAATAAAATCAAATCATATTAATATAACGAAATTAATTGATGAATTTTTTTTACTAAACGAAAAATTATATAATACATATATAATAAAAAATAAAAATAAAAACATGTTGGAACAACAAAATGTTCTTTTTATAAAAAATTTAAATGATGAAGAAGTATTTCAGTTCAATGAATCCAAATTCTATTTAGTTCATAATCCTTTATTTAATTCTTTGGATAATTTATTTGAGAATATTGTTCATAAAAAATATGATTTTAAATCTGAAAAAATGGATGTACATGGAGTAAGTGAAAAATTTGAAAATTTGACGCTAAACATTTTAATAAACAACGATATTAATAATATAAATAATAATAATATAAATAATAATAACATAAATAATAATAATAATATATATACTAATAATTATAATAATAATTTTAGTTTTGGTAAGAAAAAATTTGTCATTACTGTTTTGAATATTCCTTATAATATGTATATAACCGAATTTTTAAGATATTCCATAGGATATCAAAGAAAGTGGATATACAAATTTCTTCTCTTTTATATTATTAAAGGTAGTGAAAAATATATACTAAATGATGGAAATGATATTATTAGACATGGAAAAACAATCAGCGAAATATTTCAGATATGTAAATCTGGAGATCTTTGCACCTTACACATTGATATAAATTTTAATGAAGCTGATAATAATTTGGAGAATGATACATTTAATTATGAAATTAACCCAAAAGATATGGAAATGCGAAAGGTTGATGTAGATTTAGATGCAGATTTAGATGCAGATGTGGAGGGTAACATAAATGAATTAGTAAAAAGCCTTCACAATGATAATGTAAACCGTTTTATAGTATTAAAAGAATTAAGTAAGAAAATATATGCAGAAGACTATGAAAATAAAAAAATAGATATGTCCATAATATGCTTTGAATATAATGCTGGTTTATATGAAAGAAACATTTTTGGTAGTTCAAGAATTTGTAATATTCCAAAAAATTATACTGTTGGAGATGTTTTAATATATGTAAAAAATAAAATAATTGAAGATACTAATATAAATATGTTGTATGATTTAGAATTAAAAATAATATATAATGATAGTTATATAGATATACCAAAGGATATGAATATAGAATATGTAATAAATTATTTATTTATATATACACCTTTTATAGTATATCCATCAGATGATATATCAAAATATAATAATATTATTCATTTAATTTTATATAATACTATTATAGATATAAAAGAAAATACTTTTGTTAAAAAAGATATTCCGATATATCTTAAGAAAGGTAATATTTTTAAAAATGTTAGTTTAAAATATATACCTATAAATATAAGAGAGGATGAATTATTAACATATATATTACATTATTTAACAGATAATTCTGAGGTTATTTCTTTTATAAAAGATATAACATGTATATGTATTTATCCTCTATGTGATTCCATTTATATATATCATCAAAAAAAACAATTATCATTAATACCTTCCATATCTTATCATATACATTTAAAAAATGTTTATTATATATCTACCGTAGAAACATATGAAAATTATTATAATATATTAGGTCATATGGAATTAAATTTGAATAAGTACTTACATATACAAAATGATGGAAATAATTATAAGAAAAAAGAAGCATATAATAATATTTATAATATGAATAATGTGGATGAATTGATACACCTGGATGTTAATATAATATTTCCAAGCATTCAAAAAATTATACGTGTAAAGAATTTGAATGTAAATATAAAAATAGAAGAATTGTTATATAAAATATTTGGTTGTATAACTAACAAAATATATAAATTGGGGGAACTATTTACAAATGTGGTAGGAAAGAAAGAAAAGTTTAATATTATCAATGATCACATAAAGAACAATAATAATAATAATAATATTAATAGTATTAATAATATGAATAGTTGTGATAGTAATGATAGGATAGATAATAAAGTATTAAAAAATTACTTATCTGAGGAAGAAAATATTATAACATTTATATTTTGTTCTCATGATAATAGCATACATGATTATCTCACCTCTAGAATGATATATCTTCCGGCAATCATAAATTATCAAACAAATTATATAACATTCTATAGTAGTATAAATGGATTTGCTAATAATGAAACTACTTTTCATGGGTTTCCAAATTATCTAAGTCCAGAAACTATGTTGACCATATTACAATATAATTTCTTTCATATCATAGGAAAAAATTATTTGAAATTATATGGAAGTTTGTATGATAATGGAAGTGATGACGATATAATATATAATACAAAGGATAGAAAAAAATTAGAAAACACGGAGATATATAATAAAAGTTTTATTGCTATGAGAGGTGCTATAAAATTTATCTTGCGAATAAAAAATAAGGACAAAAAAAAAAAACCATTAGATACAATACAAAATTTAAAAAATAATGAATTAAATATATCGTGTGAAAGTGTAGAAAATGAAGTTGATATGGAAGAATGTAATGACTTTCTTTCTTCTTTAAATAATTCAAGTATATTTTGGAAAAATGGTATATTAGGATTCATGGCAAATTCAATAGTTACTCGTGATAATATGAATAATAGTTTAATATTACCTTATGTAGATTTTGAAATAAATGAGAAGATGTTTTTACAAAATATTTTATATCATATAAATATATCTCCATATTTATATAAATTATTTGAGTTAACTCATATAGATAAAAAATGTAATACTTATAAAAAAAAATTAAAAAATAGTGTTGCACATATTCAATGTTTATTGTCATATGGATTTAGTATATATTTTGATTTACATTATGATAGTACATTTGATAAATATAAAGGATTTACATTAGGAGAAAATTCTTTTGATATAACACAAATACATTCATTTCAAAATCTTCATGAACAAAATTTTGTGGATTTAATTTTATATAATCATGATGATACATTTATTACAATCAAAAATGTATATAGAGATATGACAGTTGGAACATTCTTAAATGACTTATCAAAAACAAGATGTCATATATTGGGATTAACATATAATCAAATATCTACTTATTACAAATTAATCTATGAAATATATAATGAAACACATGAAATATCACCACATATGTCTATAGCAGATGTATATAATATTGTGATAAGTTTTTCTAAATCTAGCATATTATTAAAAATAAAGAAAATTGATATGAGCAAGGATAAATCACACAATAATAATAATAATAATAATAATAATAATAGTAATAATAGTAATAATAGTAATAGTAATAATAGTAATAATAGTGATGATATTATTATTAACAGTGGTAATGCTGTCTATAGTAGTGCTTTACCAGATTTATATTTAAGCCCATATCCTCCAGTTATAGACATGAGTCAAAATAATTTTCAAGTTAATATATATATGCACTCGAAATTTATACAAAATAATTATTCCTTAAGAGAAGATATAGTACCACATATTACTATTAATAATGTACCATCAAATGTATTTATTATATCATTAAAAGAATTGTTAAAAACAATATTTATAGAACATATGGAAAAATCACAAACTACTACATTTCAGTTAAATTTATATGACTTTGAGGTCGAATTATTTATTCTTACTTTTAATCGTTTTACTACTAAATTTCATAAAACCAATTCAAATATTTTAAGTAATTTAACTATCTCTAACTTTTATAGTACTTACATTCAAGGAGGGTTATTTCTCAATATAGATAAAATTAAAATCGATATACCAAATCTATTGAATGATTTTATTGATCATTTCTCAAAGGTCGTAATAGACTTTTCTCATCAAAAGATAGTCAAACAGTAAAACGTAACAAATTTATACACTACGTTAAAATTAAGCATACATAATATATAAATAAATAAATAAATATATATATATATATATGTATGTATGTATGTATAAATATGATCAGTATTTTCTCATTTTTTACTTTTATTATATATTTTTTTTTTTCTATCTTTTCTTATGATTTTAAAATAAAAATTATTATATACACATATCTATATATATATATATATATATATATATATATATATATATATATATATATATATATTTATATATCATTTTATATATTTTTAAACATTTATATATATAACTGCATTTTTATATTTGTCACTAATGTTGTTATTTAAATCTATATGATATATTATATACATATAAATATGAACAAATAAAAATCCATATTTTGTATTTATAATTTATTTTTACTTTACAATCCTCCATATTTAAATATATAAATAAAAAAAAAAAATTAGATGACTCATTTTTAAGATCACAAAGGGGAATAGTGTTTTATGTAAACATTATGAATATAAAAAAATATAATACATTTACAATAATTATTATAATTAATATTCTTTTTATAATATGAAAATTTATTAAATATTTATATTATATGAAAAAAACATGATTTTATATTCCATATTATATAAATTTATAAGAAAATCTTTTCTTTTTTCTTATATATATAAATATATATATAATATATAAAATTTCCTTCTTTTTCGTATTTTATTTCCATTTCCCATTTAAATAATATATTTATTTATTTCTTATATTACGAACTAGTGGATATCTTTTTTTTAATATAGCAATAACAAAAGTATATATATATATAATAAAAAATATAAAATAAAATAATTAAATCTATAAATATATGAAGTACAAGAAGAAATATAATATGTGCTTTTATTAAAAAAAATATATAACATAATTAAAATTGTATTATAAAAATAAGAATTAAAATATGTACAAAAAAATGTATTTATTATATATATAGTGAAATAATATATGCTTTAAAATATATTAAAACATAAATATAATAATTCTTTTCCACATTCATTTAATATTCAAAAGAATTATAGGAATTAAATCTTTATTTGATTTATTATATATATATATATATATATATTTATACATATATTTTTTATAATTATTAAAAGGCAAATATATATATATATATATAATATATTTATATATATATATATATTATATATCTTTTTTCGTTTCAGTGGGGATTTAGTAATTTGAATAATTTATGGCCAAGGGATTTTTTGAATGTGTCTGAACCATTCCAAGAAGAATATACATGTTATCCTGTATCATTTATAGGAAAAGATGATATGGAAAATGGAAATAAAAGTAAATATAAATATATAAATATATATATGTTTTACATAAATAAATTGAAATATATAATAATTTAGGCGTGTTTTGCAATATATATATATATATAATATATTTATATATTTTATTTTTATTTAGTTATACTTCCACAGACGGCTTTAAATGCCTTGGCAAGAAGACATATATCCTGGCCCATGTTATTTGAAGTTTCGAATCCATACACGGTACAAATGAATTTGTTAAAACATTAATATATATATATATATATATATATTTATATATATGTATTTTTCCTTATTATTTTCTTCTTTATAGGATAAAAGAACTCATAGTGGGGTCTTGGAATTTATTTCTGATGAAGGTACATGTCACATGCCATATTGGGTAAGAAAAAAGAATACATATAATATATATAAATATATTTTAAATATACATACTTTATTTTTTATTTGTTCAATTAATGACTTTTTTTTTTTTTTTTTTTTAATATATTTTATTATAGATGATGCAACAATTAAATTTAAAAGAAGGTGATATTGTAAGGGTTACAAGTGTTAGTTTACCTAAAGGGACATTTGTAAAGCTCAAGCCATGTTCTAAAGATTTTATGGAATTATCGAATCATAGAGCTGTGTATGTTATTAATAATGTATAAAAATATATAACTTATATGTATATATAATTATTTTATATAATATTATGATTTATATTTATTTTATTTTATTTTTTAGTCTTGAAACCGCTTTAAGAAATTACGCTACATTAACTATTGGAGATAATATTGTAATTCATTATTTAGGAAAAACCTATGAAATTAAAATAGTGGTATGTTCAACATAAAAGATATGAATAAATATAAATCTAAGCAAATTGTAATATATATATTTATCCACAACTATTAATCATATGCGTGTAAAAACATGTATGTTTTATTTTTCTTATTAGGATTTAAAACCTTCATTTGCCTGTACAATTATTGAAACAGATGTGGAAGTGGAGTTCGAAGAACCAATAGATCACAGCGAAGGTAAAATATATATATATATATATATATATATATATATTATGTATTTATTTATTATTTTATTTTTATTTAATATACCTTTTTAGCTGTACAATATGTTACCGAAGTTGTACCAGAGGAAGAAAACGTAAGACAAAAAAAAAAAAAAAAAATAAAATAATATAATAAAAAAATAAATAATAAAAATAAGGAATATATATATAATAATAACATAACATATACTGATTGAAATACTAATTATTCATTGAATATTATCAGTGTTATAAAAAATGTACTTATATTACTTAATATATATTCATATAAATATTTCTTTGTCATATATAAATATATATTATCATAATATCTACACATATATATATATAATATAACATTTATTTATATTAATAGAAATTTAAAGGAAAGGGTCAAAGAACTGATGGGAAAAGTTGTCATAAAGCTTTGAAAAAAGAAATAATAAAACCTAAAGTTGTTGAAAATCTTGAACCTTGGAAAGATAAATTACCTGGAGGAATTAGAGTAATTCGAATGATTAATATATATATATATATATATATATATATATTTATATATTTTATTTCTTTTTTTTAGACGAAATGTACTGAATATGAAGATTTGTTGAAAAAAGGCCGTATTCCTGGTATTGTTGGAAAATTTACGGAACGAAAAAATTAAAAAAGTATGTTGCCCCTATATGTAATATATTTTTTCTTTATATAATGAAATTTTTTTTGTGGTTTTTTTAATTTTCTTTTTTTTTTCTTTTTGATCGTTTAACTTTGATATAAAAGGAATATCTAATATATATATATATATATGTATATGTATTTTTTTCTTTTTTGTTTTTCCTCTTTTCCTTTATATTTTTATTTTCTTTATTATCTTTTTATGTAACATATAAATTATTATATATATATTTATAATATATATAAATGAAAAAGAACACAATATTAAATAAATAATTCTTTTTAAAGATTTTTATTAAAGAATTTTAAAATAAACATAACCATATGTATTATTAGCATGTGTAAATTTTAAATGTAATATTAAAAATTATCATTTATATACATAACGATATGTGGAATAAAAAAACATATATATGATATATCTAAAATGTTAATGTAATATAAAAATTACACAGGAAAATAAATTATATAAATATATATTCTTATGTTAGAAAAAGAGTAATTAAATTTTATTATATTACAAGACTATTTTTATGATTTAATATATATATATATAAAATAATACAGGAGCTACACCTACAAAAATAAATAAAATATATTAATTAAATGACTGTATAAAAAAAAAAAAAAACAAACAGGAAAGGAACTTTCATTGTTTTATTATTTTAAAAGATTAGCATATAATTATATATATATTAACATTTTTTATTAAAAGCATATATAATATTACTTATAAATAATGAAGGAGAAATGTAATGAAGTAAAATCAAAATATTATAAATGTTTAAATAAAAGTAATAGGAACCCTGGAAAATGTAAATCATTTGAAAATGAATTAAGGCAGTGTTCTAAAATGTAATAATTTTTATAATATAAATTAAAAAAAAAATATATATATATAATTAAGAGCAATAAATAATAGATCTTAGTAGTTAAATATATATAACATATATGTGTATATTTTTATAAATTATTCCTTTATATATATATATATATTTTTACATATATTAGTACAGGGGAATCTTACTGTATAAATGAAATTAATAATCTCATGGAATGTTCAAGGTATATTTATTTAAAAACACCATATTTGATAAAAAAGGAAAAAACAATAATAAAGTATATTATATGTATTGATATATTATATTATCTTCGGTTACTATTTATTATATATATATATATATACATACATATGAATGTCTTTTTATGTTTATAAAAATAATATTTCTAGATCACCAGATCCTTCCATGTGTTCTAAGGAATTTGTTCTTTTTCGTGAATGTAATAGACCAGATGGGCCCCATATTTTGATTGAGGTTTTTATGAAATAAAAACAAAAGGATAAAATATATATGTAGATATAAATACACAAATATATGAATATATATATATATATATATATATATCAATGTGTTTTAATTTTTTCTGTATTTGTAGGATAACAAATATGTAATTGCAAAAGAACACTTAGACAAATACAACGTAAGTGAATCTATTATTAGCCCAATAGAAGCTCCTGAAAGAAATAATGCAAATACTGCATCATTCTTGGAAAAAATGAAAGAAGTATTACATCTTAAAAATTTTAAAGAAAAATTTGTTGCATATAAATGGTAAAAATGAACATACAAACATGAATATAATGTATATATATGTATATTTATTTATTTATTTTTATTTTTTTTTTGTGTATATAATTATTATATTTTTGGTAAAGAATCCAAATTTATTAAACTTATATATTTCTTTCAAAGAAAGAAAAAAAAAAAAATGAAATTTATTTATTTAATATATTTAACAGTTTGTATTAAAAAAAAAAAAAAATTACAGCTACATGTTTTATTTTTTATGAAAGCGTTTAAGGGGATATATTTTCCTTACTATTATATATTATGATATTTAATAAACATAAATATGTTTGAAAAAAAAAAAAAGAGAGTGTATTATACTCATATTTATAATTTATAAGGAATAATTCAATTGTCATAAAATAAAGTCTCTATTTAATAGAAAATCACCATGAATATATATATATATATATATATATATATATATATATATATATATATATATGTACATTTTTTATTAAATGTAAATATTTAAAAATCAAAAAGAAAAAAGAAAAAAATATTTGTACATTAATATTTAATTTATATATTTATATTCATAAGGTAAAATATTACTTTATTGATAATATAATACATTGTGTTAAAAATAAAAATGTTCACTGATACAATAAATAAATAAATATAAATATAAATATATATATATATATTTATATATGTACATGGTTTTGCATCACTCTTACACCTTAAACTTTTTACTTATTATTCCTTCGACTCCATCTCTTTTTATTACTGCGTAGTGTTCATTGAAAACTTTGGATTTCATCCAGTTGACTACTTGATATTCTGAGAATTTATTTTGCATGGCTGTTTTCATAAATATATGTAATGGCAAGAACACGTTATTTGGATTTAAAATTTCTGCTTCACTTTCAGTTCCTGATTCTGAATCATTTTGGAAATCTTTTGCAGAGGCATTTTTTAAGTTTTGTCTTTGTATCATTTGTTGTACAGTTCTTCTTAATAATTCACGTAACACTTCATAACCTCCTCTAAATAAAGCTCTATATCTTGCGAATTCTTTACTTAATTGTTTAGCTACTGCAAATCTTTGACATGATACATATGATTCTAATAATGTAGCTATAGCATAATCAACATCTTTTGAATAAATTTGATGAGACAATCTCATTTTTGCATTTGCTTCTGCAATTCTGATAATACTTTCAATATGTCTTAGTGTTAATGGATATCCACCTGAGGCACTTGCTTTTTGTCTTACTCTACTATAAAAATTAGATAATTTAGCACTAATTTCAGCATATGGAACATCTGATAAACTTGGCTTACAATTTGTTCTAGCATAAATAATATATTTCTGTAACAAATCTTGAGGAATAGGTTCATATGCTGATGAAGAAACAATAACGTTCTTTAAATTTTCAATTCTTTTTTGATAATTTTGTGTATTTTCTAATTTTGGATGACTTAATTGATGATTTGTTACGACATATTCAGCTAAATAAAAATCTTCATCTACATTAGGTATATCTCTCAAAACGGTAATTAAATCGAATCTACTTAAAATTGGATCTGATAAATCGACATTTTCTTTAAAAGTTAATGTAGGATCATAACGACCATATATTGGATTAGCAGCTGCTATAACTGCACATCTTGCTCTCAATGTTGTAACTATACCAGCTTTTGAAATAGAAATCGATTGTTGTTCCATAGCTTCATGAATACTAACTCGATCCTTATCAGTCATTTTATCAAATTCGTCAATAATACAAATACCTTCATCAGCTAAAACCAAAGCACCTCCTTCTAAAGTCCATTCGTTAGTTGTATGATCTTTTCTAACACCAGCAGTCAAACCAACAGCAGATGCTCCTTTACCTGTAGTATATACAGTTCTTAAATTTGTTTTATGTACATATTGTAAAACTTGTGATTTTCCTAAACCTGGATCTCCTAATAGTAATACATTAATATCTCCTCTTATAGTATGACCTCCTTTAAAATTATTTAATATATCTCTGTTTTGTACACCAAAATTATTAGTTTCATTATTTTTTGAAAAACTCTTATCTCCACCCTTTTGTACTCCACCAAATAAAGCATAAGCAATAGATGTCTTAATATCTTTATGTCCCCATATTGCAGGTGCAATAGAAGTAATAATACGTTCTCTTATATTTGGATCTTTTGATAATTTTAATATATCCTTTATATCATCTTCTGTTAATTCGCTTAATTGTATATCTTCTTTCCTTTCAATGTTATTAGCTTCAATTTCTGTTTGTAATATGGGAAATCCATATTTTATATTTAAACCGATATCATACTTTGTTTTATATATACCTAACACTTCCACTTCTTCACCTGGTTTCACCTTATCCACTAAATCTCCTGTCACTACTACTTCTCTTTGTCGTGGTGCTCTTCCTGCTGGTACAGAACATGGAGATTCTTGTAAGGTAATTTTTTGATAATCGGTATAAGCAGTTTTTATCCTATCAACAGAAAATGTAGCTGATTGACAATGAGGACATCTTCTTGGTAATACCGGTTTTTTTCCATCAGCAAAATATATAGGTACTTCTGATAACGTAGTGTCACATGAATTACATTTTAAATACATTACTCTTAATTTTGGTAACACATATCCTCTTTTAATACATACTCCTGTAACTTTTATTAATGTATTTAATTCTGTACATCTTAAATTTCTTAATTGTGTAGAATATGGCCAATCACGTAACACAACTTTACATATTCTTCCTTTATATAATTTAGGAGATATTCTATATGCTTCTACCATTAAACATTCATGTAATACTTCTAATATTTGTTCAGGTTTAAATTCAATCCATTGAACTAAATTTTCACAATGAAATTGAATCAAGTGTTTAGCTGATACAATTAAGGTGTGTTTATCATTTAAAATCATTTTTTCTATCTTATCAATATAATATTGATGGGAACTATTCATATGCTCCTCTTCATGTAATTCTGTATTAGATTCATCAATATTTAAACCCATAGAATCTTTTAAAGAAAATTTATGTAAGAAATATCGAAAACATGTATCTGCAGCTTGTTGATATCTTTCATCAAATACTACATCTTTAGGATTAACAGATAAACAAATTTTTGCACTTTCTAAATTTGATAAATCTGGAATATCAGTTTCTTCAGCTGTTAAATGTAAATTCTCTCTTCTTTTTGCTACCTTTTCAGCAACCTTATCAAATATGTCTTCTTCTTCATCATCACCTTCTAATTGATCTTCTAATGTTTTCCAAAATTTATTTTTTTCATATTTTCCTTCTTGTTTTCTTTGCATCTGCATATGTCTCTCTGCTGCTCTTCTTGCTTTTAAATTATCTTCATAATCTAATTCATCATCAATAAAATCATCATCATAATCATCATTATCTAAACCTAAATTTCGTAACTTTTGCATTTCTTTTTTTTCATCATCAGCTCCAAAAATAAATCCTTCATCTTCTTCAAATAAACTTTCCCCTTCTAGCTCGGCTTGTCTTTCTTCTTCATTTAACCTTCCTTCATCTTCTAGTAAATCTTCTTCATCAATATCATACTTGTTAGATTCTAAATCTTCTTCTAATTTTTTCTTATCCTAAAATGAAATATTATAAACAATATGTATATATATATATATATAAATATTTCATTAATATATAATAGTCAATTATAATTTATAATAAATTACACACATATATGTATATATATATATATATATATATATATATATATAATTATTTATTACCTCCATTGTTTAATAAAGAATTATTTATTATATTTTTATTTAAAAACAAACAAATTTACAATATGTTTTATGTACTTTTTTTTTTTTTTTTTTGGCTTTTCAAATTATGATAATACATCAAGAAATAATTTGTGTAATATTATGTTTTAAAAAAATTTTTAAAAATTAAACTCGGACAAAAAAATTTAATAATTCTCTTTCTTTTTTTTTTAATTTATAATATTATAAATATATATAATATATCACTATTTTATTAATATTTATATTTACATTTTTAATATTAATATTTTTTATATATTACACTTTTTTCTAAAGGTGTATTTCTTTTTAACTCTTTCAAATAATTTTATCAGGAAAAAAAATTTTTTAAATAAATGTAAAAAACTCTTAAAAAAAAAATATATATATATATATATTTATATAATATAATATAATATATAAAAACATATAATTTTTATAATGAAATGTTCTATTTTATAATATATATATTATATAAAATTTTTTTTTTTTTTGTAAAAACTATTTAAAAAATATATTTTGTTATATAATAACCCTTTTTCATATATATACGCAATAGGAATATGATAATATATATTATAAACACCGCAAATTGGATAAAATGTAAAAAAGGTTATGTCTTAAGAAAATCAAATATATATTAAATATATTTTTTATAAAAATAATATATATACATTATTTTGTATATTATTTTCATTATCTATAAATAAATAATATATATTTAATATATATTTATATTATATTTCTCCTTTTTCTTTCGTTTACTTTTTTTTTTTTTTTTTTTTTTTTTTTGTGGGTTTTTAATATGGAAGAAAAAACTTTTCAATATATATGAAAGAATAAATAAAATAAATTTAAAATTATCACCATTAAAATAATATATTATATATATTTATTTAAATTATTATATAAAAAGTTCTTCTAAAATTGATAAAATTCCCTTTTTAATTAATTACAAAATTTTGACAAGACATTCTAATTATATAAAAAATATATGACTAGCATATTTTCATATATTTTAAAAAAATTATAATATATATTTATATATATTTTTTCAATAGGTTTAAAAAAGAAAAGAAAAAATTTGAAAATAATTTACTGTTTATGGATAATAATTCTAATATTATTTACATATTGGTGTAATAATTTGTGATTCATATCTTTCTTTTTTTTTTCAACATTATACTCTTAATGGAAATGCAATATATATATATATATATATATATATAAATATATTATATAAGATTTGCATAAATTAATAAAACTGAAATTTCGGGACTTATGCAAATAATTATGTGAATAAATATATGAATGAATGAATAAAAAAAAAAAATGTATATATATTTTTTAAATTAAAATGAATTCGAAAACAGAAAAAAAAAAAAATAAATAAATCAGTATTATTAAAAATAGAAAAAAAGTAAGAGATTGGGGGGAAAAAATATATATACTATATACATATATATATATACTTAGATAGAGTGAGCAAAAATTGAATTTTGAACAATATTTATATAACCTAATAAAATATCGTAATATATTTTATCAGATATTTGATAGGGCTTGTTTAAAAGACTTTATAACTGAACATTAATTTTTTTATTTTGTTATAAACTAAATCAGTAATTATATATTTTTATCATTCCATAATTATATGAAATTATATGTTCTCTTTGATTTTATATATTTTCAATCCCATTGTTTGCTTCCAATAACTGTAAAATAATGAAAGAAATAATAAAAATATATATATAACTAAATGGCATACATTTAATAAAAATTATTATTGGGATAATATCATATATATATATGACATATTCAATGTGTATGCATTATATATATATATATATATATATATATATATATTATATATTTAAATTTACCTGAGCAGTTAATGCAAAATTGACAAAGAACGTTACGGTCTCCAACCAAAAGATAAATTTTATCCATCATATGCCTAAAGAAAAAAAAAATATATATATACATATATAATGATAATTATTAATATATTATATATATAAAGTGAAAATATGTTTACATACCATCCACAACTGCCAGTACTAAAAATTCTTGGTTCTAGGGTTAAGTTTATATTTTCGGACGTATTACATAAAATAGATTTCGCATGTTTCAAAAAATAGTCTTTTGTCATTATATTAGCTAAAATAAAAATATATATATATATATTAGATATTGTTGCAAAATAAAATATGTAATATATATAATACAATTATTATTTCAAATAAATACCTTGTTTTTTTCTAACAGAGACAGAATCATTTCCTGTACTCTTTCTTTTTTTCGAAGAATTTTTATCAACAGCATCTGTTTGAGAACACATTGTTTGATCATCGCTGTTATTATCTTTTTTAACATTTTTATTTTTTGTGTTTTCCTAAATATTAAAATTATTTTTAATAATGTAGAAATAATATTTTAAGAAATAATATTTACAACCATAGACAAATATTTAAATGAATATTACAAAAATTGTGTACATATATATATATATATATATATATATATTATGTGTATACCTCTTGGTCAATCATTTTATTTATATTAGTATCATCAGCTGCAGTAGATTTATCCTCATGATCATTCATATTAACATTATTTTCTTGTTCTTTTTTTATTTTTAATTCTTCATTTCTTTTGTTGTTTTCTTCTTCCAGAAGATTCGTCAGTACTCTATTGACAATGTCATTAATTTCTTTTTTTCTTTTATATAAATCATTTTCTTTCAAATTAAAAATTTCTTCTAGTTTTTTTCTAACATGTCTTCGACTTATTTGTGCAGCGGTTTCAATGGACACAAATGTTCTAAAAAACAAAAAAAAAGATATAATATATATAAATATATATATATATATATATATATATATATATATGGTTACACCCTACTTATATATTAAATAATATAATAACCTAAAATAACGGAGCTTAAATTATTTAATATATAAATATAAAAAAAAAAAAAAAAAAAGGACACATAAGTTATACATATTTGTATGTATTTTTATCTTTTATATTTTTGTGTTACTTAGTTGCATTTTCCAACTGTTCCGTAGTTATGTCTTCAACATTCATCTTTTTTTTTTTTTTCAAAATATCATAGAAGAAAAAATATTTAGTTTTGATACAGTTAGTACAATAAAATTACCTTTTTTTTTTTTTTTTTTAATTAAATAAAATATTAAAAAAAAAACAAAAAAAAAAATTATAAATAATATAATAAAAAAAAAAAAAAAAAAAAAAGGTAACTAATATTTCGTACTATAGTATTTTTTGAATAATTTTAAATTATTCAATTTAGAAAAATATAATATGTGATATAAGATAAGTAAACAAGGAAAAAAAAAACATTAAAAAAATTAATAAAAATATAATAATAATATATATGATATACATTTAAAATCACAAATTAAAAAAAAAGAAAAGAAATATAATAATAAAGAAGAATAAGAAGAAAATAAAAATTACATTATCATATTATTGTAATAAAATGCATATATATTATATATTTATTTCGTAAGAAAAAATATTAATAAGATATTATTTTTTAATCAAAATTTTAAAAAAAAAACATCTTATTCATAAAGAATATTTTTAGATTAATTACATAATGAAAATAAAAAAATTAACTTTAAGTATATTAAATTTTATTTTTATTATTCATTATCCACAGATTTTTCGTATATAATTTTTATGATATTTGTATATTATACTTTTAAATAATTAAACTTTTTATTATTATATGATATCTTCATTTATATCGTGAATATATTTCATTGTTTCTTTTTTTTTTTCCTGTAAAATGTATGTTTATATATCATATAAAAAATAATTATTTATATATATTATATGATACTTATGTATTTTTATATTTCATAAATTTCACAGATTAATAAATAGATAAAATGTAAATATATATATATATATATATTGCTTTTTTTATGGTTATATTTACAACTAAACTTGGATGATCTAAAGTATATTTTCTTACTTGTATTATATTTCAAGGCATTCACTTATTACACGTTAAAAATATAAATATATTATATATATATATATATTCATGTATATATTGTAAAAAGGATATAGTATTTTTTTATTTCTTTTTCTTTTTTTTAAAGAATCATAAAAGATATATATATATATATTAATTATTAAGTGATTATGAATTGATAAAATACAATATTATTATATTATAAATTAATACAGAAAAATATATATAATATGTATATAAGTATTGTTAATGAACTTCAAAATTTTGCTCAGTTTTTATATATATATATATATATATATATATATCTTTATATATATGATGATATATAAGATCAATTTTGTATGCATCTAAAATTTTTCTTCATGTGCTTTTTTATTTTAACTTTAATAAATTATTCTTTATAAATAATAAAAGGACACGCCATTTTAAGGATTTTTTTTAAATATGTATAAAGTGTGTATGCATAACATTTATTTTATTAGCATATGTTTTTATATTTTAAAGAATCATTTAAATGAAGAAAATATAATAGTAAAAAAAAAAAAAAAAAGCCACATTAATTAACGAATACAATATAAATATATATTTATATAAATATTTTTTAGTGTGTGTAAATTAATTTATATTCTTTTAAATGGAAAAGTATGAAATAAGATAGAAATCAAAATAAAGAATAATATGAATTTTATTTTTTAATATGAAATAAATAAAAATGTGTATTATATTATAATTGAATAGAATGAACTTTAAATAAATATATATAATGTTGAAATCATAAAAAAAAAAAAAAAAATTTTATATATATATAAATAGGTATCTGAACTTTTGCTTTAATTAATTTGTTATTAATTGTATTCTTTTTTTTAATATTTTATAATATATATATATATATATATATATAATATGTTATAAAATCATTATATATATTATAATGCTGAATTCCACATATTCAAATATATAATAAATCGTAATTCATATATTATAGGGAATATTAAGTTAAAATAAATTAAAAATATATTTAATTATATATATAGGCATATGAAAAGAATCCACATAACATTTATATAATGGGTGTTCATAAGGTTTTACATTATTTAATTTATATTATTAATGATATAACAGATTACATATATATAATTGTTTTTATACAAATATATATATATATATATATATATATATATATATATATATATATATATATATATATATATATATATATATATATATATATATATATATATTTTGTTTATATAAAATATATATTTGTATATATATGTATATTTATTCTGTTAAATATTTACTATACACAAATAGTTAATTTTATTTTATTTTATTTTTATTTTTTTGAAATTATTTTAAATAATTTATACACTATGTATATATATATGTATTTTTTTTTATATAATATTTTTAAAACTCCTTATTAGTGTAAATTATTAAGGCCTTATATGATTTATTTATTTTTTTTTTTTTCATTTATTTTATGTAACTAGCTAAAATTATCCAATAATTCACATTTATGTGTGTATATAAGTAAATATAATAAAAAGATGTAAAATAAATTATTTTCAATTAAAAATATATATATATATATATATATATATATGTTCTATAAAAAATAAGATAAATATATATATATATATATACATATATGTTCTATAAAAAATAAGATAAATGTATATATTATAGAACTTATGAACATATATTCACATAAATATATATATATTATATATATTATATATATTACAAGCACCTCTAACATAAAGAAATGTGTATATGTATGTGAATATAATGTTATATAGTGAAGGAATATATTTATGTGTTATAAAAAGTTGTAGAATAATATTTTATTAGAATTACAATATATTTAATATATTAAACATTTATTTTAGATAAATGTATAAAAAAAAAAAAAAAAAAAAAAATGAGTAGATATTAAAAATTTTCTTTTGCTTCCTATTATTGTAATAATATATGTGAATAACATATTGAAGAAATATATATTTATTTATATTAAACTTTTTTCATTAAAATATAAAAAAAATAAATAAATAATAAGAACAGATAAATTAAATAAAATGTGTGCGCTTTTTCATATTTGTATCTCATTAATTTTTATTTTATTTTTGATTAAAAAGAAAAAATATGTAATTTTTATATTAAATTACAAGGTATATTTTAATATTTTTAAAATACTATATAAAAAACAAAAACAGAATTGTTCACAGAATAAAATTATAAATATATATATATAATATATTTTTTTTTTTTATTTATTTTTTTATATATAATATAGAACCTATTTATTTAGATTTTTATTATTTTATTTATTTGATTTTTTCTTCTTTTTGTTATCATTTATAGAAATAAAAAAAAACATTCAACTTATTTTTAACATGAAAAAAACAAAAAAAAAAAAAAAAAAAAAAGTTGTACATTATTTTCCTAATTCATGATATTATAATAACAGTGTTACTCTAAAATGTTATTATATTTTACATTAAAAAAAGAAGAATATATAAATAAATATATATGTATAATGTATAAGACTATTACCAAGAAAAAGAAAAAAAAGTACAAATATATAATTAATATATATTTTATTTTATTTTATTGTTATGAACATGCAAATTAAAATATAATTGTAAAAAAATTAAAAAAATAATATTATTAAAACTATTAATAATAATAATTAATGTCATTATGTATTGGGCTTACAAAATATTATTTTTTATAAAAAGAACATTATCATTTTTTAATTTTGATGGATATTAAAAATTATTATATAATATATATAATATATATTTTAAGTATAATATATAGAATTTTTTTTTTTTTGGAAATATCTTATATTATTAATATACTTTTTAATATCTCGTTATATTGAATATTCTTAAATTATTATTATTCTCTATAAATATGTAAATATATTATTATAATATATATAATAATTTTATAAATTATTCTTCATATAATATATGTATATATATAACAAATATCATATTTAATAACATTGCGTATATATATATATATATATATATATATATATATATATAATATATTTATTTATGTATATATTTATATATTAAACTATACTTATAATTCTGATAATAAAAAAAATTTTATTTTTAAATTTATATATCAACATTTATATTAAAAGTTAATTTTCTTTTAAATATAATAATATGTAAAAAATATTTAAATTTTATTAATATTTTTTTTTAAAAAGAATATATAAAATTAAAAAAGAGTTACTTTTTAGAAAAACGAAAAAACACGAAGAAAAAAAAAACTGGTGTAGAATTTTTAAAACGAGTTTTTTTTTTTTTTTTTTATAATTTTATTTTAATAAATAAATATATTTATAGACATAAAGAATAATGCTTAAAACTTATACAAATTAAAAATATAAAAATTATTGATTTATTATAATTTTTTTTTTTTTTTTTTAATATATGTATATGTTTATTTTAATATTTAACTTGAATTTACATTATATATTTAAATAATATTATATGTATTACATATATATATAATATATATTATATAATTATATATATATATATATTATATTATATATATAATACAAAACATGTACCCCAAAAAAAAAAAACAAAAAAACAAAGAAACAAAAAAAAAACAAAAAAAACAAAAAAAATTATGTAGCGTAAACATTAATATATTAAATCTGAAAAAAAAATTTTATACAATACATATATTATTGTAATAATAATATTATATAATTTGAATACGTTTCCTTTTTTTTTTTTTTTTCATATATTTTTCCATTTATATATAAATATTATATATTTGTATATATTTTCATTTTATTTATATTTATGGATATTTTTTCCATTGCTTTTTTAATTTTTTTTTTTTTTTTTTATTGTTAATTTTTTCTTTTTATTTCACCTTTTATATATATATATATATATATATTTGGATTCATAGTATGTTTTGTATATATATATATATATATATATATATAATATAATACAAATGTATAATTTAATCTGACATTATATAAAGAAGGGAAAAAAGAAAAGTTATAAATTTTATATCTAATATATGAATGAGAACTAACGGATACACGAGAATATATTATATATATATATATATATATATATATATATATATATATATATTTTGTACTTGTTATAAATTTATATATTTTAAAATTTATACATATACATTTTGGTAATAAAAATATATATTATATTACATATGATTATATATATATGAAAATCCCTTGAAACCTTAAAAACGTACTTGTGATAATAATGATCTGATAAAAAATATATATATATATAATTATATATATATATAAATATATATACATATATATTTATATATAACATTTTTCAAATGACAAATATGCAAAAAAGGGAAATTAAATAAAAAAATATATAAAGTAAATAAAATTAAAGAATAAAAAAAAAAAAATAAAAAAAAGAACAATATAGTTATATAACTTTTATATTTTTAATTAAAAAAGGAAAAATTATATAAACTAGTCAAAAGAAACAAACAAAAAAAAAAAAAAAAAATAGAGGGAGAAAGAGAATTGTACTGAATTTAAGATATGTTTAATTCAATATAAAAAAGTATTTAAATAAAGAGAAGAATAAAAATATATAGTGTTTTAAGAAAAAGAAAGACGAAATAAATTTAAAAGAAGTATTTACACAAAATATATTGTTTTATAATAGACAAAATGAACTCAAATAAAAATATTGTTAACAAATTATATAGATATAATAGAAAAAATGATAACCATAAGAAGAAAAGAATTTTGATATATGAAAATAGCGTTTATTATACTCCTGGTGATTGTGTATTATGTAAACAATTAAGTAGTTTTTCTATTAAAAAGAGATGGGATAAAAAGAAGAAGAAAATATTAAAATTAACTGAAAAAGAAGAATATCTTAAACAGTATAAATATTTGGAAATTGAGAATAATGATAATACTGATGAATGTTATAATAATGATGAAGAAGAAAATGAAGTTTCCGATTTAATGATAACATATTGTGATAGGCATGTAAGCCTTATAAATATTTTAGTTAATATATTTAAGATATATAAAATTAAAAAAAAAACATATTTGAATGTTATGTTAAATATAGATTACGTTCTCCTTCAAACTATATACAATATTATTTTATATTTTGTTTACTTATATATATATTACACGAAATATATATATTATATATTAAGAACATATTTGTTCCTATTATTATATAATAGTTTTCATATTTTATTCAAAAATTATTATCATCCTAATATCTCTTTGTATAATTATTTTGGAGACAATATAAAAAAGGATATTCTACAACAATGGAAAATGAAAAAAAAGAAAAAGAAGAAAAAAAGAAAGAAAAAAAAAACTTCTCCTTTCTTATGTAATAAAAATTTAAGTGAAACACACAGTAATTTTTTTGATAGAAAATATTCATATAAAATTATAAAGTATTCATATACCAATAACTTTGATGATGACTTTATTAAATTTTTATTATATATATTTTATGAAAATTTTATAAATAAATTTAATAAAAATTTTAATGTACATCATCATGTTTATAAAAAAATATATTACTATAAGATAAAAGAAGGAATGTTTCCATTTTTGTATGTTCATGTGTACAAATGTAATTACAATTTATTGTATATTTTTAATAGATGCAATTTCAAATTTAAAGCTTATATATTATTAATTTGTAAAGAAAAAAACAGTCAACAAATATTTATATTCTTTAATAACAATTTGTTAATTAAGGAAGATTATGTTATGAGGGACCTGATTTATGTAATTAATAATATTAGAAAAAAAATAAATAAAATAAAAATAATATATCGTGATACGAAAAAAAGATGTTATTTTATATTTTATAAAAACAAATGTGCATCATTTCTTATAGTAAATCATATTTTAAATTCACAAATTGAAGTTATAAAAAAAAAAAGGAATAATATTTATTATGAGAAACCAAAAATTTATATAAAAAATGAGGACTTCAATTGTAAACATAATAAAATAATTTATAAATATTACATAAGTGTCTTAAATAATATCTTATGTATATCAAAAAAAAATAATATTATTAAATATATTGATAGTATAAATAAAAATCATAAAAGACCAATAAAAATATCTAATTATAATATAGAGAATGTTTGTATAAATCTATTGTTACCTGACATTTTCTGTAAATATTATAAAAAAGGAGATAAAAAAAAGAAAAAAAAGAGAAAAAAGAAAAATATTAAAAAAATAATATTTAAAGAGAGAAAAATGAATATTAAGTTATATAATATATTATTAAAACGTGAAATTCTAACATATTTTAATTTTTTTAATGTAATTAATTGTGATAGATGTATTATTTATCAAAATAATTTGTATAATAATTTAGTAGGGTTAATAAAAGGATCTTATATGAAAACATGTACAAATGATGAGACAAATAGAAATGATGAAGATATAAATAATAAAAATGGTTATAATAATAATGAACATAGTAAAAGTAGTAATGACAGAAGTAATAACAATAATGGTAATAATAATAACGGATCAAAAAATCAAAATGGTAATAATAGTAATAATGATGGAAATGATAAGGATGATGATAAAAAAGGAAATGATAGAAAAAATGAGGATAAAGAGGATGACAATAAAAATGATGATGATAAAAAAGAAAATATTGATGATGGTAAAAAAGAAAATAATGATGATAATAAAAATGAAGAAGACAACCATAAAAATGATAACAATAAAAGTGATAATAATAATAATAATATTGATGATGATAAAAAAAATGGTGATGGTTTGAATCCTTCCTCTGATACCAAGAAAAGGAAGGAAAAGTATAAGACCAAGAATAAAATGAAATCAGATAACACATTAAATGAAAATGTAAAGGAATTATCATTTGATAAAGAAATAAAAAGTTATACATGCACTAATAATGATTTATGTTTAGTAAATAACACAATATGTGAATCAAATAAAAAGAAAAAAAGTAATAGAACAGAAAAGAGAAATTATAATAATGAGAAAAATGATAAGAATTCATTAAATAGTGTTATAGCTGAAAATGCATATAAGATTATAAAAAATGGGAGATTATATAAACCTACTGAACCAGTGAATATATTTCGATCACATAATAAATTTATGTTAAAAGAAATGATGTGGATGAGTATAGATTATTATGAAGAAAAGAGATGGAAAAAAAATGTTTCAAAAAAATTTGGATACTTAATGAGTAACCATTTTGAAGAAAAAAAAAAAAATGATAAATATTTTATTTCTTCTCAAATATCAAATGATATTAAAATGTTTTGGTTTTTTATGTTAAATGAAATAAGACCAGATTTAGTTCCAGTAGATTTAGATCATAAGATTAAAAATAAAAATCACTTAAAGAAAGATTTTTTGAATTCTTTTAGAAAAAATCTACAAATTGAGGAATATAATCTTGAAATGGATGATAATAATCAATTTGCCTTTAATCAACATGATGGTATTATAAATGAAGAATCATCTGTACAAAATAAGAGTGAGAAAAATAGTTTCTCTATTAATACAACTATTGATGATAATTGGGGGTTATTAAATAAAATGAATCATCAAAATGGAAAAAATAACAACAATAATGATGATAATACAAATAGTGATTATAATAAAAAATGTGATGATAATACAAATAGTGATTATAATAAAAAATGTGATGATAATACAAATAGTGATTATAATAAAAAATTTGATGATAATACAAATAGTGATTATAATAAAAAATGTGATGATAATACAAATAGTGATTATAATAAAAAATGTGATGATAATACAAATAGTGATTATAATAAAAAATGTGATGATAATAATTTTTCTTGTGATGATAATAAGATTAATAATATTTCAATAGAACATGCTAATTGTATTAATGGTAGTAATAAATATAATTTGTTAAACATTTCCCCATATAAAGAAACAAATGTGATCGATAATAATACTAATGATATTAGTAGCGTTTATTGTGAAAATAATATTAATATTAATAATAATAATAAAAAAAACAATGAAAGGAATAACAATATAAATGTATTTAAAAAAAAGAATATCATAGATTATGAAAATTACGATCAAATTGTTATGAATATAGAAGAAAATGTAAATAAAGATTTATTGAAAAAACATAAAATATATAAAAAGGATTATTATACAGTTGAAAATGTTCATATAAAGCATATACCATATGATGATAATAATTTATATTATAATGATGATCTATATAATTATTATCAATCTAAAAATGATGATGGATATTTAGATTTAAGTAATCATTTATATATTTATTGTTTACTTTTTATAAGTATTTCTCTTATTGAAATGAATGAACATATTAATTTTTATAGAATTGATAGTAACCTTCCTAATGATATAGATCACACATTGTTAGAAGATGAACCAAATAATAATAACAACAATAATAATAATAATGATAATCATATTTTTGTCAATTATATGAATGAATATAATAATGGAGAATTATTTTGTAATAATACTGTAAGAGACAATTTAAAATTTCCACACTACAGTGCATTTAAAAAAATAAAAAACGAATTTGAAGATTTGAGAGAAATGAAAAAGAAAAAGAAAATAGATATGTTGAAAAATTACCAAGATGATTTATTAGGTAATGTAGAGAACCCATATTTAGATATCATAAGAAAAGGTAATAATGAATTTAAGGATAATAAAATTTTTTCGAATAATGAAAATAATGTATATGATCCAAGTGTAAAAAGAAATAGTATTATGGATAAAGATATATATGAAATTGAAAAAGATATTAATAATGATGAAAATGACATATTAAGAGGAAAGCAAGAAAAAAAAAAAAATTATGAAGAAAACAAAATGATAGAAAGGTATTATGATGAAATGTTATTAAAGAAGAAGAGTATAAACGAATTAAAATTAATATCAGAAGAAATGTTATTATCCAAAAGAGAAAATGACAATGATAATGAATATAAGAATAAGAATAATATAGAACAATATGATAAAGAAGAAAATTATAATGGATATGATAAAATAAATAAATATGTAAATAAAAAAATATCATCTATAGATAATAATAATAATAATATTTTCAATATTGAAAATAAATTGGATTCATTTGTTGTACATAAAAATATGAGCAATAGTAATATTTATAATATTCTTAGTGTACCTTCATTAAATAACACAGATGTAAAAGACCTGGTTGTCATACCTTATTCATATGATAATAATAATAATATAAAAACAAAGGAATCGGGTAGTAGTACTAATAATAATAGTAATATTAATAATATAATATATGAAAAGAATAAAAATGATTATATTAATGAAATAAAAAAGAAAAATGTAAATGTATATTTACATAATATGGAGTTGTATGGAGGAATACCATATCCCTTTGAATATAAATATATTGATGATTTTTATGATGATATTAATTTACCTTTAATGAATTTAACGGAATATGATAAATACACTTTTTTCTTATATTTATTTTATATGAAAAATTCTTCTTATATATTAAAGAAACAAATGAAAAAGGATAAAAGAAAACGTAAGAAAGAATTCACTGATGTACTTTTAACAAAAAAAAGAACTCCTAAGAGGAAAATGACCAAATTAGAAAACGAAAAGAAAATAGGACAAATAGAAGATGCTGATAAGGTTTTAAATGCAGAAAAAGTAGTTGATGAAGAAAAAGTTATAAATGATCAAAATAAATTATCAAATGAAATTAATAATATTAAAGAAGTAATTGTTCCAGATACCAAAATTGATAGCAAAAGGGATATTACAAATGATATTACGAATAATATTACGAATAATATTACAAATGATATTACAAATAATATTACAAATAATATTACAAATGATATTACGAATAATATTACGAATAATATTACGAATAATATTACAAATGATATTACAAATGATATTACAAATGATATTACCAATAATATTACCAATAATATTACAAATGATGCTAGAAATGACGAAAAGGATGGTGATAAAATTAATGATAAAGAAAATGTTAGTAGTATATTAAAGACAAGTACAAAGGATAAGAGTAAAAATAAATTGAAAAATAAAGATGGCTATGTTATTAAAAAAGAACATTTAGAAGATTTAGAAGAACGACAACAAAGGAAAATTAAAAAGAAAGAAATGGAAACCATTAAAAAATGGAAAGAGAAAAAAGATGAGTGGGAATTAGAAGAAACAAATTTCCTTCTTATATTAACAAAAACATATATGAATTATATTAACATAGATGAAATAATTAAAAAGGAATATGGCATATCATTAAATGGATGCAACTCATTAGGAGACATAAAAAATAGGAATGATATAAATCATATAGATGAAACAAATAATATATGTAATAGTAATAATATTGTGGATATAAAAAATGAGAATAATAATAAAAAGAAAGAACATGAAGAAATGAATAAAGATAATTCAAATTTAGAAAATAAAAACATAAACAATGATTTTATAAAAAAATATAAAGGACATGAATATATCATATCTTTTAATAAATTTGAAAATAATATAAATAATAAGTTGAAAAATTATACTGATTTTATAAACTGGAATATTATATCCATAGCCTTAGTATCATATAATAAAATAAGTCATGTATATGAAAAGAAAAGAGGACCGAATGAATGTAAAGAAAAATTTTTATCATTAATAAAAAATGATATATATAAAATTACGCAGTTGCAAAATCTGTATCATGATTATTATTTGAATAATATTAAAAATAATTATAATAATAGTATGAAAAGAAAAAAGAAAAAATGTATGACCAAATTAAAGTTCGTGCCATTATTTTCATCAAATAATGTGAATAAATTAATAAGTATGTTCAATAAATATATGAATGAAAAATTAAAGAAATATGAATTAAAAAAAATGGATATGATGAATAGTAATAACATCGAAACAATAAAAATGAAAAATATCAAGAATGAAAAAAGTGAAGAAAAGAAGAATGAGGAGGAAATAAATATATTAAATAAAAATGATGATAAAATAAATGAATATAATAAAGATCAGTCAAACGTTAAAAATGAAGATATCCATTTAATAAAAAAAGTAAAAAAAAAATCTAATATTATAAAAAAAAAGAAAAAAGGTTTTTTCCATAATTTGTTTAGTACATTTTCTGGACAAAAAAGTCTAGAAAGCTCAGAAGAAAATACAGATTGTGGTAGGGATAGTTTTTTTAGTTGTAGTGATGTCGAAATATCTGCAACAAAATTAGACGATTCATGCATATCATTTTGTAATAATAAAAATAATAAGAAAAAAAGAACAAGAAAAAATATGAAACGTGGTGAAGAAGAAAATGAAAGTGAAAGAAATAATGAAAGCGGAATTGGAACTACAAGAAAAGAGTTAATAGATATTAATAATAAAATTAATGATGAGAATGATAATTATAATATTAGTAAGAAAAGAAGTAGTAATAACAACTATTACTTTGATGATTATTTTGATGAACATTTTGAAGATTATTTAGATGATTATTTTGAAGATGAATGGGATGATTATGTAGATGAAAATTTTGTTTATAACTCTGATGAATTTTTTGAAGAAGATGTAAATGAATATAAAAAAATAAATAATATTGATGAGAATACATTTAATAATAGTAGTACAGATATTATAAAAAAAAATGAGAAAAATATTATAGAGCATATGAAAGAATTAAATAATACATATGATGATAAAAATTCTCACATAGAAAAAAAAGAGCTTTCCATTTGTGTAAATATAAAAAATAGTACAAATGAAAATAATAATATATTAATAAACAATGATATATTTAATTTAAAAGATGAAATAAAAGATACATATAATAAGGATGTTTGTGTAAATAGAAAATCGGAATTAATAATAAATAATGAATATAAAAATGATGAATATAAATATGATTTCAATTATATTTTAAAAAATAGAGATAAGATAAAAAAATGGTTGAATTGTATATGTAAGAATAAAAAGAATATAAAAGAATTTATGAATATAATAAATAATGATTATTTTGTTAAAAATAAATATTTCCATAAACTGATTGAAAGTGTTGTAAATAATGTAACTAAACAAGAAACGTCATTTGCATATTCTAATAATATAATAAATACATTAAATAAAGAACCAGATTATGAATTAACTTATAGAGAAAATATTAATGATACAAATATAAATAATCCTTTAGATAATGAATTTATTAAAATGATAAGAAAAATAATGGAATATGATAAAAAGAGAAAATTAAAAAGTATACAGAAATTAAAAAATATATCCAATAATTATAGTTATAATAAAATTAATGAATTTTATATATCCGCACCAAATGAATCATATAAAACAGTAAATGAATTTGTTCAGAAAATATTGAATTATGTACCTTATGTAGATGATAAGAAAAAAATTATTATAAAAAAAATTAGGAAAAGATTTCAATGTAAGAATCTTATATCACAAATTTTATTAGCTGACTATATATTAGATAAATTAAAAAATTTCCCAATTAATGAATCTATAGAATCATCTAAAAATAATAATAAAACACTTGATATTTTATTATCTGAAACACGATTAAAAGCTTATAATAAATATATTAATGAACACTTTAATGATAATTATGATCCAGTTAAAATTGAAAAATCATTTTTAAAAATGTTTGCATGTGAAAATGATGAGTTATATAAAAATAATTTATTAAATAGTAATAAAGAAGTAACAAATATAAATATTAAGTCTGAAGAAGTCACATTAAATAAATCTATCCAAGACGAGAAAAATAATTTATTAAAAGATACTATTATTGAATCAAATGAGATAATACCGTCTATTGTTGATAAAGCGGTAGATATAAATAATGAAAAAAATGATAAAACTCTTGACAGTTCATCACCTGTAGATATTAATAATAAGGATTATATTGGATATATGCCTGTTAATAAAAAGGATTTTGTATCCATGCAAAATAATTCTAATCCTTCAGATATAATTGAACAGTGTGTTAATAAAGTTGAAGTGTATAATAAAGATGTAAACCAGACCAATGGATATATCAATACCAATGATGATAATAAAATGAATAATTGTGTAAATAATAATATAACTCATATTAATAATAATGTGAATAATGTGAATAATATGATTCATATAAATAATAATAATAGTAATAATGTGAGTAATATAAATAATATGAATGTAAACCATTTAAATAATAATATAAACCAAATTAATAATAATCATAATAATCATCATAATAATAATATGAGCAGTATTTATATGGCAACTGATCAAAATGCACATTATAATAAAATGAATGTTATAGAAAAACATGATACAATAAATAACATAAAAGAACGTTCACAATCACTATATCACACATCTTTTCATATGCAAAATAATAATACACCATTATATGATAAAATGGAAGGAGATCAAATTAAATTATCAAAATATAATAATTTAGAATTTAATAAGAATAATATAGATATTAGTTCAACTAATAACAATGCAACCAAAATAAAAGATCAAGTAACGAAAGCAAATAATAAAGGATCAACAAGAGGAAAGAGACAAACATTATCATTAGTTAAACCATATAATGAAAGTGAAAAGGTTCAAGATTCTTCTGTAATAAATCAACCAGTAAAAAATGTATCGTCCAAAGAGGAGGATGTTATATTAGGTAATAATAGGCAGAAATCACAACCAATTAAAAATATAGATATTACAAATAAAATGACAAAATATAAAACTTCTGTTAGTTCATCCATTTTATCTTCAGATAAATTCAAGAACAACAATATTTTAAATACTGTACAGAATGAAAATGTATATTTATGTAGCAAATTTAACTCCAATATGTCAACATTAAATAATAATATGAATAATAATATGAATAATAATATGAATAATAATGTGAATAATAATATGAACAATAATATGAATAATAATATGAATAATAATATGAACAATAATATGAATAATAATATGAACAATAATATGAACAATAATATGAACAATAATATGATCAATACTATGAACAATAATATGAACAATAATATGAACAATAATATGATCAATACTATGAACAATAATATGAACAATAATATGCATGTTATGGATCAAGGCTCTTATTTCACATCAAATATGATAAATAGAGAAGGAAATAATTTATCAAATGAAGAACAAAGAATGAATACCAACACTGTAAGTAATCACTATAATTCTATAGTATCAAATGCACAATTTATAAATGATAGAGGAAATTACCCAAACAGAATACAAAAAATATTAAGTAATAATAAATATAGCATAACTCCTATGAAAACTAATATAACCCAAGAAAATATGAATAATTGTATAGTTAATCATCAAACACCAAATAAAAACATACAAGAATATTATATTCAAAATGCATCACCAAATAAATTAAATAAAAGCATATCGAATGTAGATATAATGAAATCAAATACGTCATCTATATTATATCCACAAGCACATAATTCGGGATCACCAAATTTTAATAATGTACCTGAATCACTACAAAATGTGAATGTATTGCATGCTTCAAAGAAATATCATATGAACAATTCTAATGATATTTCCACAAATATAAATAACAACAATAATATTAATAACAATAATAATAATAACAATAATAATAATGTGCATCATAACAATATGAATCAGAATAATATGAATAATATTAATATGAATAATATCAATATGAACAATATCAATATGAATAATATCAATATGAATAATATCAATATGAATAATACGAATAATAATGTGAATAATATTAATATGAATAATATTAACAGTAATGTAAATAATATTAATAATTCTATGAATAATATTAATATTAATATTAGTAATAATATTAATTATAATATTAGTAATAATTATAATAACAGTGTAAGTATGTACAATATTCCAAATAAGGAAGATGATAAATTTATATCACCTATACATTCTTCAATGCAAAATAATAAATATATACCTATAAATCGTAATAATAGTAGTATGTCGTATAATAAGACACCTATATGTGATAATGTTGAATTACCAATAAAACAAATGTCTGGAAATATTTCAAATAATTGTAACGCTTCTATGCAATTAGAAGTTTCATCCAATAGTTCATCAAAGAAATTACAACATGCCATAGGTAGTAATAACATCAATACAGATAAAAAATCCTTTTTTATGTATATAGAAAATAAAGCAAGAAATGGATCATCATCTATAAATAAAATTAATGATGATATGTTCTCTATAAAATCATCAACACCGAGTAATTATCATCCATCCTATACAACACACCCACAGTTTATATCAGAAAGTGAAAACAAATTAAATTTATATCATGACCAAATGTTAAATCAAGATATTATAATGGATAATAAAAATATACAAAATTTTACATATGCTCCATGTTCTAATAGTCTTAATAGTAATTTAAAAAATACGAATGCTATGAATAATGAAACGAGATCGAATATCATTTCAAATTATAAACAGGTCAAATATTCAAATATAAGTGTTAATAATACACCTAATAATAATGTAATGGTGCAAACTCAAAATATGGCTATACAAAATAATGCAAAGAAGTCCTTAAACTCTTCTACTACACACCCAATAGTAAATAGAACAAGTATGGAAAATATAGACTTTATAAAATTAGCTAATGATCCAATAAATATTCATAGAAACAGTATGCATATGGGTAATATAAAGAATGATAATATAGAGGAAAAGAAAAATGTTTCATCAAATATAAGAAGTATAGCAGATAATTCTCAATGCTTACAAAATATACATCTTTTAAATCAACAAAATGATATTCAACATATGAATTTGGATAACATAAATAATAATAATAATATGAAGATGAAGAAAAAGAGTAAAAATAAAATTAATATAAATAATAATCCGAATAATAATGGACAAATTGATAATGCCTATTTAAATGTGTCCCCAACCATGTCAAATTCATTACAACAAACAAATATGTATCAAAGTGATATGAAAAATAGTGTTATATATAATACTAGTATACAAGAAAAAGATCCAAGCCATAGAAATTATAACACACAAGGAAATAATATACAAACTATGAATCAATCAAATGGTAATATATACAATGCAAATGTGCCAAATAGGAAACAATCTAATTTAAATCAATATGTCAATCCTATGAATTTCTTAATGCAAGTTTTAAATAAATGTAATAGTAATTCGAATGGTCAAGATAAATCAAGTGCAAGTAATGTTAATGTGAATTATGCAAATGGAAATAATGCATCCTTGAACCAGCCTAATATAAACAATGTTAGTATGAACCATTCAAATACAAACAACTTTAGTATAAATCAGCCAAATATAAACAACGTTAGTATGAATCAGCCAAATATAAACAACGTTAGTATGAATCAGCCAAATATAAATAACGTTAGTATGAACCATCCAAGTACAAACCATTTTAGTATGAATCAGCAAAATACAAACAGTTTTAGTATGAACAAATCAAGTACAAACAATTTCAGTATGAACCAACCCAATACAAACAATTTTAGTATGAACCATCCAAGTACAAACAATTTTAGTATGAACCAGCCAAATACAAACAATTTTAGTATGAACCAGCCCAATACAAATAATGTTAATATGAATAATCTTAATATGAACCAATCTAGTATGAATCATACAAATATGACAAGCCCAATATTTAATCAATCAAATTCTTCTAAACAAAGCGTCAACGAAAATACTTTTGTACCCCCTGCATATCATACATCAAATATAATTCAAAAGAATGGAAGCGCAGTATATAATGATAATTTTAATAATCCTAATGTGATGAATGTTGGAGGATTAAAGAATACTATGACAAAAAATATTATACAAAGAGTACCTCAAAAAAAAGGATATACCACTCATGATATGAACCAACAAGAGAGATTACAACAAGAAAGGTTACAGCAAAAATGGGAACAACAAAAAGTTCATCAAGATTTATACCAAAAGTCATATGATAAAGAAAATGAAACTATTAATTCTTCTACCTATCAAGAGTTAAAGAATCACTCTTTACAAGAAAATACAATTACAAATGATTCAATGAGACAACAAATATTCTTAAAAACAATGCAACCAGAAAACATTCCAAAAGAGTTGCAAAAAATGCATTCTCATCAATTACAAACAGAAAAGATGAAAAACCAGCAATTATCTGCACATTCATTACAGCATATGTATCCAAATCAAATGTCATCACAGGTACATTCATCCGTTCATGCTCAAAAAATTAAACAGCAGCTACAACAACAAATGAATCATCAACAAATAAATCAACATCAAATAAATCAACATCAAATAAATCAACAACAAATGAATCAACAACAAATGAATCAACAACAAATGAATCAACAACAAATGAATCAACAACAAATGAATCAACAACAAATAAATCAGCATCAAATAAATCAACAAATAAATCAACAAATAAATCAACAACAAATGAATAAATATCCATATCAAGGACAAGAAATAAAAAAGCATATGGATCAGCTACAACAAAATGTATCAGTAATGCCACAACAAAAAATGCAGCCAATTTATTCTATGAAACAAAATATGTCATTTAATGAAGAAAATGAAATAAAAAGAAACACAAGGAAAATAACTTTACCAATGAATCAACAAATGCCCAATATGCATAATATACAACAACAAATAAATAATAAAATGGATGAAAGGATGTCAATAGAAAATATAAATGAAAATAATTTATATAATATGATGAATAGAAAATTGTCTACCTCTATAAATAAATTTAACAATCATGATCAGTATTACACATATGATTCATATCAACAACAACAATTACAAGGAAATAATATTAATGTTATGGATATTAGAAATGTTGATAAAAATGAAAATAATAAATTTCTATTAAAAAATAATCAATCAAGAGATATACAAAACAACTGTACAAATATTATGATGAATAGTAATATGCCATCATCCTATATCTCTCCCGGACAATCTTATAAACTAAATTCTAATCAAAATATAAATCATACGCAACAAAAATAATAATACTAAATATGTAATTTTTATTTATTAATAAATAACTTATTTTTAAAAAAAAAAAAAAAAAAAAAAAAAAGAAAGAAAAATAAATATTTTTTTAAATTATTAATTATCCTTCTAAATACAAAATACTTTTTTATGTTTAATATGTGTTAGACATAAAAAAAAAAAAAAAAAAAAAAAAAAAAATTATAAAAATAAAAAAATGTAATTTTAAAATGTTGCCTCTGTAGAACAATTTTGAGTACTCATATATATGTAAGAAAAATTTATAATTATGTACATTTTTTTAACTAATATATAAAAGTTTTATTGTCCAAATATATTTTTTAAGTTTTTCGTCATTCATGTATGTGTTTATTTTTCGTAAACAAAGGTTTGTGCTTTATAAAATATTGAATGACAAGTCTTTTTTTTTTTTTTTTTATACATTATTATTTAAAAATATTTTTATTATATTATTATATATATATATATTATAGTATTTTCTTTTATGATTTTTTATTGATTATTATAAATAATTATTATAATATTTATTATTTTATTTATTTATTTTATTTTTTTTTTTTTGGTTTTTTTAAAATGGAAATTTCTTTTTTGATGATACAAAACAACATCCCTACGTTTTTGTTTTTAAAAACATTATAAATTTATAATATTATTTTCTATATATTTGTAAGGTTAAAGATTATATGTATATAGATATATATATTTATATATAATATAATTATACTAACGTACAGTTTCTTCTTATTAATATAAAAACAAAACATAAAGTTGAAAATACACTAATTTTTTTTTTTTTTTTTTTGTTAATTTTATTATATATATATATATAGAAAGTAATAACATGTATATATATGGTGTACATATTTCTATAAAAATATAAAAAATACATGAAAACATCCATTTTTTTATTTTTTTATTAAATATATTAAAGATATTATTAATAATCCCTATATTTTGAATGTATGTATGAATAATAAACGATCCTATATAATTTCCTTAGAACATATATTGATGTTATTTAGAACATTTATTTTTTTTTGTAGAAATTCATAAAAAAAATATCATGATATATGATGATAATTTTTTTTGTATCTTTTTTTTTTTTTTTTTTTTTTTTACTTAATATATTAAAATACATATTTGATTTGGCATATAAAAAATGAACTGTAATAAATATTAAAAAAAAAAAATTTTAAATAACAAGGACGACTTTTTTTTTGAATCTTTGAAGGAATTACGACGAAATAAAAAAGCTGCAATATATATATTATTGATAATAATTATCTACAAAAATATAGATATTTATATAATACATTTTTTTTTGAAAGATTATATAAATTACTTCATATATATAAAATATATATATATATATATATATTATATATATGTAATATAAAAAAAAATAAATAAATATAACGTTGACAATATGTAAAACCTTCTAGAAAAAAAAAATTATAAAATATTATATATATATATATATATATATTTATATATGTATTTATTATATATATATATATACATATTTGTATTATAAAAAAAATAGCCCATTTAGTTAATAAAAAACATGAAGTATAAAAAGAACAAATTTTTGTACGAAAAAATACTGTAAGAAAATTACATAGCTGTTATTTTAAAAAAAAAATTTTATCTAAGAAACAATAAATTTATATTTTTATTTACATTTTATTAATTATTACTAAGATATAAAAAAATGAATTAAATTAAAAAAGCATATTTTTCGATATGATGAAATGAAATATATGATATAGTAATTATATATACATATCTTTTTTTTCATCTTTTTTTTTTTTTTTTTTGGGGAAATCCTATAAATGATTAAATAGAAGAAATATAACAATAATAATATATATATAAATTTTTAAGTGTTAAAAATAATTATATCTATATAGAAACAGGATAAAAAAAAAAATAAAATAAATATAAATCAATATATATATATATATATATATATTATATGACCAATTTTTTTTTTTTTTTTTTTTTAATATAAGCAACCCAATAATTTGTTTAATAAATTATATTTATATATATATAATTCCATTGTGCTTATATGTATAAAATATTGTAGATATATATAATATCACGATGGAAGAAAAAAAAAGAGATTATAAAATTGAACCGGAGAAAACAGAAGCTACTATTGATACATCTAATTGGCCTTTATTATTAAAGAATTATGATAAGTTAAATATACGTACATCTCATTTTACTCCTTTACCAATGGGAAATTCTCCATATTCAAGAAATATAGAAGAATATTTAAAATATGGGATTATAAATTTAGATAAACCTAGTAATCCTTCATCTCATGAAGTAGTTTCATGGATAAGGAAAATTTTACGATGTGAAAAAACTGGGCATAGTGGTACATTAGACCCTAAAGTGACAGGTGTTCTATTAGTTTGTTTGAATAGAGCAACAAGATTGGTTAAATCACAACAAGAGTCAGGGAAAGAGTATGTTTGTGTATGTAAATTTCATTCGAAACCTAAGAGTATAGAAGAGGTAAAATTAGTATTAAATAATTTTCAAGGAGCTATATTTCAAAGACCTCCATTAATATGTGCTGTTAAAAGGCAATTAAGAGTTCGAACAATATATGATTCCAAATTATTAGATTATGATGAAAAAAATAATGTTTGTGTATTTTGGGTTAAATGCCAAGCCGGAACATATATAAGAACCTTATGTGAACATATAGGTTTATTATTAGGTGTAGGGGCACATATGCAAGAATTAAGAAGAGTTAAATCTGGAAATATGACAGAATATGATAATATGTGTACATTACATGATATATTAGATGCTCAGTATATATATGATACTACAGGTGATGAATCATATTTAAGAAAAATTATTACACCATTAGAAAAATTACTCATAAATTTCCCGCGTATAGTTATAAAAGATAGTGCTGTTAATGCTATATGTTATGGAGCTAAACTAACTATACCAGGAGTTTTACGATTTGATAATAATATTGATGTAAATACAGAAATTGTTATTATGACAACAAAAGGAGAAGCAGTTGCATTAGCCATAGCACAAATGACATCTACAGTTATAGCAACAGTAGATCATGGTGTTGTCTCTCTTACTAAAAGAGTTATTATGGATAGAGATACATATGATGTAAAATGGGGATTCGGTAATAGATCTATGGAAAAAAAAAAACTCATACTTGCAGGACTCTTAGACAAATATGGTAAACCAAATGAAAAAACTCCATTAAGTTGGATAAAAAGTGAAGGATATGCTCCAAAACTAATTGGAACAAATACAACCAACTTTAATTTAGATATTCAAAATGATAATACAAAAAATGAAAATAACAATAATAAAATTGAAAAAAATAACTTATCCACTTCTTCAATTAATACAAATATTAAAGATGATATGTCTGAAGCAAATAAAAATCAAAATGAAAATGCAGAAAAATCTGATACAAGTGATTTAAAAAAAAAAAAAAAAAGAAAAACATAAAAAATTAAAAAATTAAAAAATTAAAAAAAATATATAATTAAAATATTAAAACTTTGTATAATCTGTACTTTCTTCATTTCATTATACCTTTATTATATTATTTATTAATATTATATATATATATATATATAGATAGATAGATATATAATATATAGCCATATTTTTATATGTATATATATTTTTTTTTTTTGTTTATTAAATTTTTATAATACATTAAATATTCATAGAAAAATTAAAAAAACTTATATTTAGTTATAATTAAAAAGAAATATTTCTTTAAATATATAAAAAGGTTTTTATTTTATTGATATGATATGAAAATTATAGGATATTTTAAAAACTCTAAACAAGAAAAAATAAATAAAAAAAAATGTTTGTATAAGAAGGGTATGAGTTTAAATCATGAATTGCTATCGTTCATATATATATATATAAATCTATAAAATTTTATTTTAAAATACATTTAGAGATATTACAATAGAACAAAAACTTATAATGTCTAACATATTGAAATGAAATATTTAAACAAATACACATTGTAGTGTACATAAAATAATTATGTATTATTAAATAATATTTTATTTTTTTTTATTTATGTATAAACGGAATTAATACTAACATATTAATTAATTCTATTTATTTATTATTTTAAAAATATACAGATAATATTATTGTTGAAAAATTATAATTATATTATAAAAAATATATGTCTATATATTTGCACATATTTTTATCAATATTTTGTAAGCATATATTCATATATACATATATATATATATATATATATATTGATTATATTTGTATTTCGCTCTGTTGTCTTTCCTTTTAAATATTTCATATAATTTAAAATGGAGTTTTGTTTTATCATGTTTCCTCTTTCTTTTTCTTTTTAATTTTTTTATTCTTTTCTTTATTTTTATCTTTTTCCTTATCTTTGTTATTTTTTTTTGTATGTTTTTCTTTATCTTTCTTTTTCTTATTATTATCTGTTTGGACATTTTGTGCATCATCTTTTTGTTTGTTATCTTCTTTTTCTTCAATAGAGAAACTTATGTTACCCTTAGGTAACTTGGACGTAGTAGCATCATTTTTATGTTTATGGTTATTGTTATAATCCTGTATAGTAACTATTTTATTTTTTGATCGATATGAAGCAAGTGAATGAATATTTGTGTTACTATTTAGATTAATAATATCAGATTGTATGGTTGTTTTTTCTTTCATTTGTACTCTTTTATAATTTGCTTTGGCTCTATTTAAAAATTTATTAAAATGTAAATGAAGAAGTCTATTAAATTCTGAATCACTAAGGGATAACAAAATTGCTTCAGTATCTAAGATAACATTAGCTGTTCTTTTAATATTTTTGATGAGAGCTAATTCACCAAAATAATCTGCTTTTTTTAAATTAGATAAAACTATTTTATCCTTATTACAATCTGTATTTTTTTCAACAGTAACTAATCCTTTACATATAATATAATATTTATCATCGTATGTATTTGCTTTTATAATAGTATGATTAGGATGATATATTTCTACTTTCATTGCATATGATATTTGAACAAGTTCTTCTTCAGATAAATATCTTAATATAGGTACATTTCTAAGAACTGGTAAAATATGAGTACAATTCTTTTGTCTTTCTTCTAACATAGGTTTTACATTTTCTTTATATACACTTCGTTCTAATATCCATACAGTTGCTATATCTGAACTTATTTTTACTTCATAATTTGATGGAATTTCATTAATAGCTTGATCACATCCATATATTTCATTATTTTCAACAGAACCTATTGGAGCTTCTATACCAAATAAATTATAT
The DNA here is from genome assembly GCF_001602025.1 of Plasmodium gaboni. Lineage (NCBI taxonomy): Eukaryota > Apicomplexa > Aconoidasida > Haemosporida > Plasmodiidae > Plasmodium > Plasmodium gaboni. Next base: position 616,908 of record NC_031494.1, on the reverse strand, counting down.
GTAATTAAATTGGCTTTACCATCATAAATACATATAATAGGTGCTTCTTCATCATTTTGTTTAATTATAATATCACCATAATTCATAATTTTTCTATCCATTAATGTAGTGAAAAAGGATCTTTGTTCTAGTGTTAGAAATTTAAAATATATGTTACTTTCTAATAATTTAACTATATGTGTACATTCATTCGTAAATATTTTATGATGACCTTTATTTAATATTATAGGTTCTTCATATATTACTTCAAAATTTGTTTCCATCATATCAGTATTCATTTTTGTAAGATTCTCGTTTCCTTGAAAAAAATTAACCACTTGATTTAAAAGAGATTTTTTTAAATTATATGCATTATATGCTTCTTCAATAAATAATTCACCATTCATTATACTAAGAACAATTTCTAAAGGAATATATTCTTCATTCATTATATTAATTTCATCCCAAATACTTTTTATATTTGTATTACTTAGTCCAACTTTCTCACATACTATTTCAAAGTTAATATAATTACATAAAGCATCTTCAACATTCAAAAATACGATATTTTTAAAAGCTAAGGTACTACTACCATAAACTTCGGTTAATCTTAAATTTAATTCATATTTATCTATTTCTTCATCCTTATAAATATTTTTATATAAATCTATTAATGTCAATATATTCTTTTCATTACATAAATGTTTAAACACACTTTCTAAATTTTCTCGAGATCCAAATAAATCTTCTATATTTAATGAAATCATATAATCTAAGAAATCATTATATTTTACATACCCAGTGTTAAATTTATCTATACCTTTATAAAAATGATATATAGAATTATATTCAGAACTAATGAACGCAATTAATGTTTCCAACATTTTGTTTATATCAAGTTCAGTTGAATTAGAGTTACTAATTTTTTTTTTTAAAATACTTGAAGATTTCTTAGGAAAATCAGTAACATATTTATCATTTTCTTCATTCTCTATATTTATGTATTCACTTTTTACTAAATTACTACTTGAATCTTTATTTTCATGTTTATATATATCAGATTCTTTAAATTCTTTTGTCACACTATGATGATTTTTATTTAACAATTCTTCATGAGCATTTTTTGTTTTTTTTTTTTCTTCCTCAATTTTATCCTCCTGCTTCGCATAACTTAAAATATTATCACTATCATTATTATTATTATTATTATTATATGTAGTAGTATCAGACGTATTTGTTGTTGTGCATGCCTTATCCTTCATATCATTATTTTTGGCATCACCCTGATTATCATACGCCTGTTCAGAATTAATAATATTACTATTACTCTTCATATTAATTTCGTCTACCTTCCTTTTCATAATTGATTTTAGCTTTTTCTCTTCTTTCAATTTTATCTTTTCAATAACTTTCAATTCCTTCATCTTAATTTCATTAATTTTTTTTTCTTTTTCCTCCTTAATTTTTTTCATTTCTTTTTCATTATCTATACTGTAATTACTATATTCACTAAAAGTACTTTTTGAATTATTAAAATTGTTTGTATGATATCTTTGGATATCATAAGGACTCTTTTCCTTTTGTTCGTTATTATGTTTAATATTTTTCCTTGTTATATCTTTTTGATCATCTTTCTTTGTTTGATAATGATATGTATTTGTTTCTCTTTCTTTTTCCTTTTCTTTTTGATTTTTTTTTTTTTCTTCTTTTAGTTTCTCATTTATTTCCTTCTCAAAACTAAAAACATCGCTACTATCTTCAGAAATGCTACTGAATGAGCTTGCCGAGTCAGGTATTTTTATAGAAAGGGAGTTCATGTTTGTATTAAAATTATTTCCATACATAGATTTTAACCAGGGTGGTAATGAATAGCTTCTAGTATATTTTATATCAGCTTCTTGTAATAAATCATTAAATAAGCTAGAAAAATTATTAATAAAAGAAATTTTATCAATTGCTAATAAGAAGCAATTTGTATGAGCTTCACATCTAGTTGTTCTTAATTGTTCATTGATGATAGATAATTCTCCAAAGTAATCATATTTATATAAATAGAATGATTTCGTTTTGTTTATTTTATCTTTTAAAATATTTTTTTCTTCATTTAATTTTTTCTCTACACCTTTTTGATTGGACACATATTCATTTGTATCTTCTTTAAAATCTGTCTTTACAGCAACAATCCCTTTCTTAATAATATAAAAGAAATCTGGAGTATCCTGATATTTTATAATTACTTGACCTTTTTTGAAAAATTGTAGTGTAAAATTTTTAGAAGCATTATAAAGAGCATCATTATCTAATTTTTGTATAATATTAACTTTTTTTAAAAATTTCAATACTTTTAATATATAATTTTTATCGTGTTTCTTTTTTTGGAAATCATTTTTTATGTCTTCGCTTAATACATTTATCTGATTTATATCATTAATTATATTAAGAATATCAATAAAAGGAGAAAGGAATTCTAAAAAAAGAGATGCTTCTAAAGTATATAGTTCAGTATCCTTTATTGCTACTGCTATGAAAAAAGCTTTAATATTTTTTAATATTAGCTGATGACCAAAATATTGATTTTCATTATATGTAACAAATTCATCATACATATTTTTATGTTGATTAAATTTTTGTATAGAAATTTGTCCTTGTTTTATAAAATAAAAATATTCACAATGATCTCCTTCTAATATTATATATTTCCCCTTAGGACATTTTTCATATTTCAGATTTTTTAAAAATGTTTCTTTGTCTTTCATTTGTCTTAATATCTTTTTGAAAGATTTGATTTTCTTTAAATTAGTTTCAATTTCTTCAGTGAAATATTTTTGTTCAGCATTAAAAATATTTAATAACAGTTTGTCTAAATCACTATAAAAAGATTGTATATTATTTTTATCAATGTATTCAATATCTAGAGATATATAATCAGTTGATAAATTATTTGAAGTAATAGACAATTTATTATTTAAAGATTTATTTGAAAAGTCGTTAGTATAATAACTTTTTTTATTAAAAGAATTAGATATATATTTTTTATTTTTTTGCATATTATTAAAGCTATTTGTTATGGATATAGGAGACGAATTACTTTTTTTTACATCTTGTTCATTTTTATTTTCTTTATTATTTATAATAGAAATAATTTTCTTTTTTTCATCAGATGACAAATTTTGGCATTCATCTGTTTCATATTCATCAGAAGTAATATTCTTATTATTATGATCATTATTTTTATTTTTATTTATTTTATTTTTCTTTTTCTTTTCATTTTGTATTTTTCTATATTTGTTCATTTGTTTGACATCTTCATTACTATTTGCATAATTTGATATAATACTTTCTATACCCTTTGTATACGTTTTACGTATATACTCAACAAATTCTGTAACTATATCTTTATTTAAGAGAGATAAGAAATATTCTTTTGAAATAGCATAGCAACAAGCTGTATCTGATTCTACTATAGCATCACAAGTTCTTAAAGTATTAAATATTAAAGATACTTCACCAAAAAATTGATATTGATTTATGGTATTGATAGGATTATTTTTTGTTTTAGATGTATGATAAAAAATATTTATTTTACCTTCTTTTAATATAAAAAATTGCATGGGATCATCATGCTTTCTTATAACTATTTTGTGTTTTTCAAAAATACATTTTTTGACATTCATAGATAGACTAATTTTTTTCATATTAGGGAAATTTTTTAATATAGGTATTTTATTAACAATACTCATAAATTCTTCTGAAATATTTCTTTTCTTATCTATTAGATTCATAAATTCATGTGTATATATAGAATTATCAATATTAATTATAGCAATATTGGTATGTGCAATGTAATTATATATATCATTTTTATATATAACATTTACACTGTTAATAAAACATTTGGCATCTTTATTATTTCTTAATATACCATTAATTAGAATAATTATTTCATTTTTAAAATAATCGTTTTTATCATTTGATGTGTTATGTTTATTTTTATTTGTATTATCATAATCTTTTAATAAGTTTAAATCATAATTTTGTTTATAACATTTTTTTTTTAATTGTTTTATAAACATTTTTCTTTCATTTTTATCTAAGTAATAGAAAGGAGAAATGTTATTTAAAATTTGACAAGTAACTTCGATTTCATCAGCAGTTAATAAATTCCCATTGTTCATTTCTTCTATATTCATAAAAAGATTAGAACATATGGTACCTTTAAATCTATTATGATGATTAAGTCTATGTGATATTTCTTTATCTTCTTCAATATCATTTATTTGTTTTTTAATATTTTGAATATTTACTTCACTATCATGATTAGAACAATTTATTTTCCCATTCAAAAAGGCAGAAAACATCTTATAATCTAATAAATGATCTTCTAAAAAAGGTTGGAAATTTTCCCATAAGGTTAGACAGTAATCAATTTGTATACCTATATTATACATTAAGCACATAAATGTTTTCTTATTAATTTTATTGACTTTGATATCATCATTAGGGATATCATTTTCTAATGTATTTTTAATTTTTTTTTCATATAAAGTGATTTTATCAATATGTTTATATTTGTTTTTTTTAAATATTTCATAAGTATTTTCTTCTATATCTTTTTCATTAATATCACTGTCTGAATTTATAGAATCGTCTGAACTATTACATACTTGATCATTAATAAATAGTCCTTTTTTAACGGACCCATATATTTCTATTATTCTTCTTTTAATTTTGGAAAGAGGACATTCAGAACCTTCAAAATAAAAATATAGGTCTTTTACTTCGATAGCAAAATCGAAATCTTCTAATGTGAAATATTCTTTACATAACGACAAATCATATTCAACAAAACAGTGTGTATTATTTTGCATAACGGATTTGTTATTATTTTTATTATTTTTATTATTATTATTATTATTACTATAATTTTTCGTATATAATTTAGTAATATCATTGTCTTTATGCCCACTTACATATTCATCATCATTATGTGACTTATTCTTTATGTATCCATTTTCGTAATTTTTTCCTTTATGAAAATAATTTACAGTTTGTAAAATTTTATTTTTATTTGTATAATATACATAGAAGATTATAGAATAATATAAATTTATTATATCGTCTTGTACAAAATTATAGCTAGTCATTTTTTCATTTGAAGAAAAGAAATATATAAATTCATTGAGACTTATATATAACTTATTTTTTTTTATGACAGCATTAAAAAATTCATGTAAATTGTGAAAATTTTCTGTAATATATATATACATTAAATTTTTTAAATGCATAGATATAAAATTATATTTATGATACTCTTCTTTCATTTCTTCTTCTACATTTAAATATCGTAGTATATTTCTTAAAAATATATATCCTTTTCCTTTAAATTTCTTATCCATACAATTAAAATGATAAGAACATGAATCTCTTGATATACCTATAATATCACAAAAATTTACAAAGGATACCTCAAAAATTTTATCAAAATTATTTATATCCTCATCATAAAATAAATTAATTAAATTAACAACACCACCACACTCTACGAAACGATTTTTAAATTCTTCATAACTTTCATTTGTTATAAAATTAATTTTATGATATATTGTTTTTAGACAAGTATTAGTACTATTATTACATATATATTCAATAACTGTTTTATATTCTTTTTCATTTAATTTTTTTATATTTGATGAATTGTCATGCTTTTTTTTTTTATTCATAAATTCCCCTTCTTTAAAAAAATTATTATTATTATTACAATTCATGTAAGTATTTAAAGCATATTGTAATATATCATCCGAGTTTATTTGTACGCTAAAAATTTTATTATTATACATTTTTATTAAATCAATTTTACTATATAAAATTAAATTCAGGTAAAAGTTATATATATTAATATCATAATGATAAATAATTTCTTTAAATGTTTGAATATTCACTTTAGAATATTTCTTATTATTGAAGAAATCTTGTTCAGAATATTCGCTTCCTGATTTCATAAAAAAATTTGTATTATGAAAATTTATTTTATCTTCTACATATTTTTCTTCCTCATTATTATTTATAATAACTGATTTGTCAGTGAATATTTTTTCGTTTTCTCTTAATAGTTTTTCATTTTTACTATTATAATTATGTATATTACTTTTAAATGAATTAATACAACTATGATCATTATGATAATTATTATCATTATTATCATTATGATTTGATTTATCGTCTTCAATGGAATAACTATTTATATTATCGTTATTTATGAGATTCTTATTCACTTTATTATCTTCTGTTTTGGGGTTATCGTTTAATACCTTCGATTTATTTTTGATTATTTGCTTTCTACTATTATCCCCTTCAAAAGAAACTACATTTTTTTCATCTAGCATATGTGTAATAATTCCATCATTTTTATCATCTATATATTCTTCATGTTTCTTAACATTTTCTATAATATTAAAAGAATCATCTTTGACTTGTTCATTTTCAAAACCATTTTTTTTGTTGACATTAGAGATTTGTTTTATATGATTTTCTTCTTTTAATAATGTAGCATCAACCTTTTCTCTGTTATCTTCTATTTTATTATTATTATTATTATTATATTTATTATTATTACTATTCTTATTTGCAAATATGTTTTCTTCTTGCATATTGCCATCCTTTTTACCCTCCGATACATTTATATCTTTTTTATCATCTTGAAATGCATATTTTTCATCTTTGTTTTTCTTTTTTAAAAGATCTTTAATATTTTTTTTTAGTATTTCTAAAGACGAATCATGTCTTCTTGGATATTCCTCAACTCCATAAAATCTTTCAAAATTTTCGTGTTTTTTATTATGATTCCATTCTTCTTTATTTTTATTATTTTCATCATTTTCAACATTTTTATCATTTTCAACATTTTTATCATTTTCAACATTTTCATCATTTTCAACATTTTTATCATTTTCAACATTTTTATCATTTTCATCATTTTTATCATTTTCAACATTATCAATTTCATTTTTAGTTTTACCTACACTTTCGTCATCATTTTTTTTATAAATTTCTGTATTCTCCTTGTATGTATTTTTCTTTATATCAAACGAATTGTATATCTTTTCTTTTACATATTTTTCCTTTTCATTTATCTTTTTTTTTTCCTTTTGTTTATGTTTTTTTTTATTCATTATATTTTCTTGTATTTTATATACATCCTTTCCATTTTCTTTAAAACTTTTACTTTTTTTATTATCTTGATATATATTTTTTTTTTCATTAAAATTATCATTTATATTATATTCCTTTTTGCATGTCTGCTCTGGTGTATACTTTTTTATTATTTCCTCTTCGATATTATAAATAAAATTTTCATGAGAATCTCCTAAGGTTATATCATGATAGTCCTCAACATTCATATTTAGATTATCATTCTTTGTGTGTTCATCGTTTGTTTCCTTTTGGTTTATATTTTTATGTTCATCCAAATTTTCTGTATGTTCATTTTTTTTATTTACACAAGGAATTGTTTGACTACAATGTTTTATTTTATCCTTAGACATATTATTAAAATGTTGATTTGTTTTATTATTTTTTTTATATAATAGAAAATATCTGTTAACAAATTCATTAAACTCTTCCTTGTTCATTTCCTTTTTAAGAATATTTTTATTCTGAATATAAAAATCATACATATATTTATATTTTATATATGTATACATAATATTTTTATTAATATAAGAATTGTAATTATTAATATGTTTTGTCTTATAATTATTCCTCTTATGTATATATGTCGAATTGTCTGTATTTTCTAAAATTTTATTTTTTATAACTCCAGATAAGCTTGAATTATTTTTTGACTTAACCTCCTCTTTCGCTTTTACACAATTACAACCAGAATTGATATTATGATGTGATGTATTAATATTTACATGTATATCTCCTTTTAATTTTTTATCAAGTTCAATCTTTCTTTTATTTATTAATTCTTTTATTTCGAAATAATACATGTCATTTTTATTAGGCATATTTAAATCTACCAAATTGATGTCTTTTTCTAGTGGTTCCAAATTCTTATCCTTAACATCCTAAAAAAAAAAAATAATATATATATATATATATAAAATATTTTTTCATGAAATATACAACCAATTATTTTTTTTATAATATGATAATGTACATATATCATTTACATTCCCTCCTTTATAGTAACATGATCTTTTTTTTTTTTTTTTTTTTATTTGTGATGTAAAATATTGTATTTGGAGATATTTAAAAAATAAGAATATATGAATATATGAATATATAAATATATATCACAATTATTTTTTTTTTTTTAATTAAATTTTTAATCATTTTATGAAATATTATTCATATTTTGTTGAGGGTCGTATAAAATTTACAATGAATAATAAAAAAGGTTATACTAATAAAAGATATATACATATATGTATATATAATATATATAATGGAAGAATATGTCTTATTTCTGTTTTAATGTGATATATAATTATAAATATAAACAAATATTATACATAAATAAATAAATATATATATATATGAAATTATTATTTTTATAGAATAAAATTTATCACATTATAAAATTCTCGGTGTATTCTTTTTTTTTTTTTTTTTTTTTTTTCATCATACTTGTAAATTTTTATTTTCTACATTTAATTCATTAAGTTTGGTCCATGTTTGTATTATAATTTTTTCATTATGATCAATTTTTGAATTATTCTTTGTATTATTATCACATATATTTTTTGAATAGGAAATATTTTGATTTTTATATTGATTATATGTATTAACTATTTCATTTTTAGAATTAATCGTTTCATATATTGAAGTCATAATTTCAGTATTTTCGTTTTTATTTTCATGATATTGTTTATAAAATTGAATTAGATTATGTTTTAGTTTATCCCTCATATCATTTATATATGTTTTATAAAATAAAATTTTTTGTTTATAATGAAATAATTCTTTTCTCAAATTAAAGTTTTTGTTTTCTAAATAACATAAATTACGATAAAGTGAAATATTTTTATTATTTTGATATAATTTATTTTTGTCTTTTACTAAAAAATTGTTATTTATATTTTTATGAGTAGGATATAATTTTTCAACTAAAAATGGATCTCTTAAAATAAAAGTTTCTATTTGTAATATTTTTTCTTTTAATAATTTATTTTGCATAATTAATTCATCTTTTTCTATTTTTATACTTTTCATTGATTTTTGAAATATACCTGGTTCATCATATTTAATATTTTGATTTAAGATATTTAGTATATCATGTAATAACATGGAGCATGCACAAATACTTTTTAATTTTTCATCAAAATTTAATGATTGTATACTTGATATATTGTTATGTTTTATATTTATATTTTGATATTCATTATTATTTTCATAAGTATCTATATGTTCATTTGTTATTTTATTATTAATACCTTCGATATTTTCACTTAATTTTAAACTAACTCTTATATTTTCATCTATATTATTATTATAATTATTATAATAATTATTAGTAGTAGTATTATTAATTTTTATAAGATGGTTATACCCTTTTATATTGTCCACAAAATTATTCAATTCTGGTTGTATTTTTCTTACATCTTTAATATATTTATTATTGTGCATTTCACTTTGAGATTTCAAATATTGACTTATGTTGTCTTTACTTAGTAATTGATCATTTAATTCGGCATTTGATCTTTCTAAAGAAATGTTTTTTCTTAACATATTTTGGAATTTATATTTAATAAATTCATTTTCATTATTTAATTGATTTATTTCATTAATATATGTACCATATTTTTGATTTTTATTTGAATTCCTATTTATTGAATTTCTTTCATTGCTTTCTTTAATTAACTTTTCATTTTTTTTTCTCAAATAATCATTTTCTCGTTGTATAAAATTGTTCGTATGTTTTAATTGTTCTATATATTCTTTTAATGAATTGTATATAAAGAATATATCTTTTGAGCTTTCTTCTTCATCTTCATTTGTATTTTTGGATATTCTTCTATCTATACATTTCTTTAAATTGTCATGAATATTTTCTATAGCTTTTGATTCAAGGTCCTCCATATTTATTTAAAAAAGACATTGTCTAAAGAAATTTTTTTTTCTTATTATTAATGTATAAATATATCAACATATATCAATATATATATATATATATATATTATGATGTGTTTATTACTTCTTATCTTTTCTCTTTTTTATTTTTGCTCAGAATTAATCTTTATATAAATATATAATTAATTTTATAAAAAATGTGTAATACATAATAATGTATTTAGTTGAAAAAAAAAAAAAAAAAAAAAAAAAATGTATGATTTAAATGTCAAAATTAATATTTATTAATACAAAATTTGTAATAACTTTTATGAATTAAATAAAAAAATTCAAAAAAAAATAATTAATTTTTTTTGTAGGATAAATATATATATATATATATATTGATAATTTATGATAAAGAATTTATATATATATATATTTGTTTTATTATCTTTTTTCGTGAAATAAGTAGAATCACCATGAATGAAAAACCTTATTTAAAAAAAGAAAAAAGAAAATTAAAAATAAAATGGGAAAGAAAATATATATTGTTATATATATGTTGTCTACATATATATATATTTCTCTTTTTTCTTTTTTTTTTTTATTTAAAAAATTTACCTTTCTATATATTTAAGAAAAAAAAAAATTATATATATATATATATATATATATATATATATATGAATTGAATAAATTAATAATACAATGTATATATAATTATTTACATTTATACATGTATGTAGTGAACGTAAAAATATGTATATAATATAAAATATATATATATATATATATTCAAATATATGTATATATTCATAATTCTTCATTTTTATTTTTATTTTACCAAAATGCATGTGTATATAAAATCTATAATGGCATTACAACTGTTGCTAAGTGGTAGGATAATTTTTTTTGTAACCTATGCACACACACAGAAAAAAAAAAACAAAAAAAAATAATAAATAATTAGGTATATATATATATATATATATATATATATATGCATTAAAATTAGAATACATATATTAATTTTATATTTGAAAAAAAAAAAAAAAAAAAAAATTTACATTATATTTTATTTATTTTATTATACTTTAAAAAATTATTTTGTCATAAAATCAAAAAATTTTTCGGGGTGAATATTACCTCGAAATTATTTTATTAATATAATATAAAAAAAAAAAAAGAAAAAAGATGTATATATATATATATATATATATATATATTATTCATTTAACAAATTATGGTGTTTTAAATATATAGACAAAACAAATTAAATATATATATATAATATATATTTTTAATGAATGATGGTTTGAAAAATAGTATTTTGAATATTCATATTGAATTAATGAAAAATATTAACATAATAATTAAAAATTTATAACACAACTAATCCTGAATCATCCGTGTCATAATTTAGTTCTACAAGAATATATTAAAAAAGAGAAAAAAAAAATTAAATATTAAAATAAAATAAATAATATATTATACTGACATTATAAAAAATGAAGAAAAATTCTTACAAACTTTTTATATTTATCTTACCATTTTTATAAACATATTGGGGTTCCTCATGATATATTTCAAATAAACTTGAATCGATTAATTTTAAATTCTGAATTAGGTTGAAATAATCATCCTTTGACTACAATTAAAATAAAAGAAGAAAAAAAATATAATAAAATAATCAATATATATATATATATATATTTTATATATACTTACTTGTACTACAAAAATGAGTGACAATGAAGAATTTAAATATTCCCAAGGTAAAAATTTTACTTTGTGCATAAAAAATTCGGAACTTATATTTCTATTAAAATCAGTAAAAGCATTCTGACATTTTATATGTGGATCTAAATAAAAAAGACCATTATCATTTGCTGAATAAAAATAATGAGCACTCGTATTAGTATTTCCACTACTAATTCCTTGAAACTGCTTTAAAAGAAAACAAGAAAGTAGTGATTTTTTATATTTAGAAACGTTTAATGAATCTATACCTAATTTTAAACATATCCATATGATTATAAATATATCTTGTTTTATCTGGAAAAATTTTAAAACTTTATTGTTATATATAACACCTGTTTCAAATGCTACAGAGAAAAATGTGTATTTTTTTTTTTTTCTTTCTTTTAAAATAGATAATTTATTATATTTTTTATTGTCATTTTTTATGTTGTCATCAGATTTAGATATATTTATATTTTTCTTCTGATTTAATAATTTATATATTTGGTTACTATCATTTGTTTCATTTGTTAATTCTTTTTCTACTTTTTCTATACATATATTTTTATCCATATGAATATTAGTTCCTCTGATATTATTTTTTATTTTATTTTTTTTTACAAATCGAACTTTTTTTTTATTAATTAAATTGGTAATTATAATTGCACTACTTGTTGGACCAAGCCAATCATGAACAAAATGTTCTATTTGCTTCTCATCTATTTTTTTATATTTAATCATTTCATAAATAATATTTTGTATGGAATACTTTCCTTGTTCTAAATCTCTAAATTCTGATAGTATAGAATAAATCAATGAATTATTTATATGCATATTTTCTGTGTTTGATTCATTATTATTATTATTATTTAAAAGGAAATTATTATAATATTCACAATGATGAAGACCAAAAGAATTATATTTATTTGCAATATTTTCTACATTATTTATGTTATATATATCACTTCCTTGACTTTCATTTATATTAGTATCATTTAAAGTAATTTGTTTCTCACATTGTAAATCATCTGTTTTGATACTTGACTTGTAATATGCTTGTTTAAAAAAATCAGGTACAAAAAAGTTGTTACTAATACTAATTGTACTACTACTATTAATATTAATATTATTATTATTACTACTATTAATCATATTTGATTGTGTGTGAATCGTTAAAACGTCAGATTCCTTATTATTTTGTGAAGTGCTTTTATTTAAATTACATTCATTCGATTTAGATTGATTATCCTTGTTATGTTTTTCCACATCTTTTGTAATATCCTTATTTTTATTATTTAAAGAAATGAACATTTCTTTATCTTGCTTTATTTTTGTTTCTTCTATTTGTATTATTTTATCTTCCTTATTTGTACATGTTAATTTGTTAAGATAATTTTTATACAATATATAATCATTTACATTATGAAAATAAACATATCTTTTAGATATATTAAAATGTATTAATATGTTGGCTAAAACCATTTGTATTACTCTTATCATACATCCCCAACCATTATCACTCATACATATATATTTTTTATCTTTTTCATAAACATGTGAATTGGTTATATTTTGATTTACATATTTTAAATATTGCTTAATATTAATATTATTATTCTTAATTATGTTATTTTTTTTTTTTTTGATTTTTAAAACTGAATGTTTCTTACTACGAGAATGTAATATTTTTAAACTATTCTTTTTGGTCTTAATAATATTGATATTTTTTATAGTTGCCTCACTTTCTATATTATTATTATTATTATTTATTTTTTTTTTAATTTTTTTTTTCATTTCTTCATTTGGATCGTTCCTATCATTATCAGAGTTGTTTAAATATTCCACATTATCATCATATGTATTATTTTCAGGTTTATTTTTTATGATTTTCTTCTTTTCTTCTCTATAATTGTACATATTATCCTTAGATATATTTTTGTTTTTCATTTCTTTATTATCAGCCGAATTACTTTTTTGAGAATTGTCAAAGTATAAAATGGTTTTATTACTTTCGCTAGTTGTATAAGTACACGTGTCTCCATATATCTCATCTTTAGTTTTTTTATTTATATCATTTTGGAGAGAATAATTTTCTTTGATTTCTTGTGAATGTTTTTTTCTATAAGTATATGTTGTATCGTTGTCTCCTTTTGATAATTTTTTCAAATTTATATAAAAACATTCTTTGTCATCAATGTAAATTTTTTTTAGAAAATATTCTGGTATATCTGTGAAGTTTATAATCCTTTGCTTATAATATTTTTTTTTTTTCTTTAATTTTTTTTTTTTTTTTTTTTTTGATATATATATTAAATACTCCTGTTCTTCTATATGTTCATATTGTTGGCATAAAATGGGTAGTGAATTATCACTACTGTTAGTAGTATTTGAAGAGGTACTAATAATAATATTATTATTAATAGATACATTACTATTATTATTATTATTAATAGATACATTACTATTATTATTATTATTAATAGATATATTACTATTATTATTATTATTAATGGTTACATTACTATTATTATTAATGGTTACATTACTATTATTATTAATGGTTACATTACTATTATTATTATTAATGGTTATATTACTATTATTATATGTAGTATTATCATAAGTTAATGTATTACCTTGTGAATCATGATTATCAAGTAACATACTATTATTACTTCTGTAGAGATTATTGTCATTAATTCTTATTAGAAAATTAGATCTATAAGTAAATAATATTTTTGATTTACACAAAATGAGGAAAATTTTCATTTCATCAGGATTTTTTAAGTTTAAACATAAACCAAATATATATACTTTATTTGATATATTACGTAAATGAAGAGGTAAATAATTTAAAAGAGAAACATTAACTAGAATTTTAAAATATCTTTTTATTGAAAAATTGTATTTAAAATTATTAATATAATTTAAAATTTTATATTTCGATTTATTTTGATAAGAATAGAAATCTTCCACATTTTTATTTTTTATATGGATAAAATTATTTTTGGTTTTTTTTGAATTCTTCTTTTTTATATAGTTGTTATCTTTTTTATTAATCTTATTACTATTAATTATTACTGGTACATTTTTTATTTCATCTATGTTTTTATTTTCTTCTTCTTTTGTTTCTTGAATATCTGAATTAATTTTCACCTCTTTTTGGTTATCTTCAACGTTTTTCATTTCTTTAGACATTTCTCAGAAAAGTAAAAATTAAAGACGTAAAATGAATACAAAAAGATAAAATATATATATATATAAAATAACTATATATAACTTATCGATTTTTACAACTGTTATAATATATATATATATATATATATATATATGTGCATAAAGACAAAAAGAAAAGACAAAATATTATATACAATGTATATAATCAGAATGGTTAAAACATATAGTTATATAAATATCAATGGATAAATAACAATTCAAAAGTATCGCATATTATATATATATATATATATATGTATGAAGGTATATAATTATTATGTGTGAAATAATATGCACTTTGTATACATTTATATTTATTCACAACTATATGTTTTAACATTTTTATTTTCCTTTTAAATTTTTAAATAAATTTGCTTTTATATGAAACACAAATACATTTTTGTAGTCACCACCTAATATTATTTATAATACATACAAAATAAATAAATAAAATAAAATTAAAATGAAAAATAGATAAAGAATGCAAAATTAAAAGATAATTATAACAAAATTAACAAAAATTATAAGTATTTTTAAAACAACAAAAAATATTAATTTGTATATTAATAATGTAAAAAATAAATTAAAAAAAAAAAAGAAAAAGAAAAGTAATGGTACTACTGTTGAAAGAGAGATATAATGGTATACTTATTAATTAAATATTTTATTTGTCTACATTTTTTTTTTTTTTTTTTTTTTTTTATTTATGCATTATTGAAATAAATATATACATTTTTTAAATATAAATATATATGTAAAATATATATAATTTATTTTATAATTTCTTGTTATACAAATAAAATATTGTTTTAACATATATAATGAGATGAAGAATTTTATTTTAACATAATGGAAATCAAAAATTTTAGGTTAAAAATTATTATTAAATGTGTATTATTTTTCCTAAAAATTGTAAGAAAAAATTGAGCTTTCAAGGGACAAAAAAAAAAAAAAAAAAAATTTATTATATGATATATATATTTATATTTATATGTATTCAACTTTGAAATAAACAAAATACAAAATTATTAAATAAAAAAAATACACACATCTATATAAAATACACGTAATTCCATTAATATGATAATTTTTTGTTTTATTATAAAATATAAAAATATTTTATGTTTTTGAATTTATATTTTATTATTATTATTTTATTATTTTTTTTTTTTTTGGTGATATATTAATATATATTTTGTATCAACACAAAAAAAAAAAAAAAAAAAAAAAAAAAAAAAAAAAAAAAAAAAAAAAAAAAAAAAAAAAAAAAAAAAAAAAAAAAAAAAAAAAAAAAAAAAAAAAAAAAAAAAAAAAAAAAAAAAAAAGTTCAATAAGTTAAATATTTAATTAGGAAAGGATAACACGAAAATAAAATGAAAAATAAAAAATGAAAAATAAAAAATAAAAAATATAATATTAATAAAGATACATTAATTTAAAAGATATACTAAAAATACAAATTACAAATATATCTAAAAAAAAAAAAAAAAAAAAAAAAAAATTAATAATGAATAAACAAATAAATATAAATATAAATATAAATATATATATATATATATATATATATTAAACTCGCCCTAGGCATGCTTGAGCAACTGATTGAAAAAGTTTTTTTATTTCCGCTGCTTCATGTACAAAAGGACATTCCCAAAAGTTAAATCTACAAAGATAAGAAAAACAAAAAAATAATAAATAATAAATAATAAAAAATATTAATATATTTATATATTTCCAAAGGGGAATATATAATGTATATAAGATTAATGGATACATCACGATATAAATAATAAATAATAAAAAATATTAATATATTTATATATTTCCAAAGGGGAATATATAATGTATATAAGATTAATGGATACATCACGATACATAATATATATATATATATTTTTGCATTTTAAATATTTGAATTCTTACTTTGCATTTTTTATAAGTTCTATAAAGGTTATCAATAACCCCCAAGGGTGTGGCC
This sequence comes from Plasmodium gaboni, assembly GCF_001602025.1. NCBI lineage: Eukaryota > Apicomplexa > Aconoidasida > Haemosporida > Plasmodiidae > Plasmodium > Plasmodium gaboni. The sequence continues at coordinate 599,942 of NC_031494.1, read as the reverse complement.
TATGTGCCAATATACGTTCTAATAAGACCCTAATAATTTGCTCTTGTATTATTATATCATTCGATTGAGAGAAAATAAATAATATGAGACATGAAAAATAATGAGTATGTGAATTTGGATATCTTATATGGTTAACAATGTTTGATAATAATAAATATCTTCCTTCCATATCTAATTCTTTTGATAAAAATAAAAAAAGTGTATATGATAAATTATTTTTAACAACTATAACAGATTTGTTCTTTTTCTTTAAATTTTCGGTAGATACATTTATAGTACTATTAAATTTTGTTGATGTTTTAGGTTCTTCCTCATTAGTTTGATTAGGTTCATTATTTTCATCTTTCATAAGTTCAACATATTTTTTAGATAAATTATTTTTTTCATTTTTTAATTTACTTTGTTCTTTCTTTGAAGTTATGCTAGCATTATATTTTTTTTTTTTTTTTTTTTCCCCTTTGTTTACATTGTCTTGTTCATTTTCTAAAATGAGTTCTTGCAATATGGGTGTTTTATCATCAATTGAATCATCTGAATATTTGGTCAAGTTTATGGGGTCACAATTATTATTAAATTTAAAAAGGTTATTAACTTTAGCTTTGCATATATATGTTCCTACATATAAAGTTAATGAATTTATAATATCCATATCATATTTAATAAATGACTGATATATTTTATTTTTAGGAAGTAATAATTTATCTTTTATTTTGAACAATAAGTTATAATCCTTTTTGTGAAAATATTCATCTAATAAAAATTTCAAACGATTTTTAAAAAGTAAGAAACTTATATTTGTTAAAATTTTTGGTACTATTTTAATTTCTGGTAATAAATCAATTTTGACATCTGACATGAATGGGTCAGGTAATTTAATATTTCTTGGAAATGCAGAAAGTACAAGATTTCTTAATTGAATAAAATTGATTGGAAATATACTACATAAAGTAACATAATAACTAGCTAGAAATTCTGGAAAATCATGTAATAATATTAAAAGTATTCTCAATGTTCCTATATATAATGATTCAATTGCTTTGGATACTTGTATTTTTTTTAAAAAACATTTTAAAAAGGTAAAAAGATGAATTAATAATTTTTTATAATTATCCCATCCACATATATTTGACAAAAATTTAGGCATAAAATATTTTGATGATATAAGTTCAACCCATGAAAAACAAAAAGCAGGAATTCTTAAAGGTGATAATAAAAGAAATATTTCAGAAAAACAATTTAAATATATCAATAAATCATTTGAATATATACATTGCTCATTAATATCAATTAATAAACAATGTAATAATCGAAAATATGGTCTCTGATTAAAATGTTTCTTTTCACGTTCATATTTTTTATGTATTACTCTACATATAAGATTTAAAACTTTTTGTAATATAAAAATGGGTGATATTTTTTCAATATCAACTAATTTCAGCATTGTAATAATCATCTTTGTCCATGAATCTATATAATTATAATTTAGTAATTCACTTACACTTGGACATTCTTTTAAATTCTGTTCATCATTTTTATTTATTTCATTCTTAGGTAAATCAATAATTTTTACCTTTGCATCATAATCACTTTGTTGTTCTTTATTCATATCTTTTTTTTCATTATTATAAAGAGTATCTACATTTTTTACGTCAGTTTTCTCTTTCTTATCACCATCTATTAGTTCATTTTTACTATTTTCTTTATTTTGAATTCTTTCGAATAATTCCTCTTGTAACATATTATCCTTTTCTAAATTGTATAAAGCTATATTAACAGAAATATTAATCGAATGATACAGGAATTGGTCAGTTTCTTCATCCATATTTAAAAAGCCATTCTTTGATAATTTTTGAAAAAAATTTATACATTTTACTTTGTGTTGTTGATTTACTACATCTTGCATATCATTCGATATACTCATCTTTAAAATATTTAAGTAATTTTTATAAATAAAATACCACTCAGCAAAAAGACAAGCAATAATTACTCCTTTCTCTTCATTTATTATAGGGGGTGCGGGCAAATATTTATATTTTATTGGTTCTATATTAAATACATCATATAAATAAAAAGATTTTTTGTTTAAATGTTTTTTATAAGTGTGGTTATCTCTATCATTTAAAATTTTATTGGAATTATCATCATATTTATTAAGTTCATCATTTTTATTATCATTCTTATTATTATTACTATTACTATTATTATTATTATCTTCATTATTTTTCTTGTTGGATGTATTAAAATTATTTTCTTTAGAAATGTTCTCATCAAAATTATAATATGATAACGAAATGGTACTTATTACAGACGTATCTGATGCTGTCGATGAACAATCTGAAAAATCATAAGATGAAACATTCGAATGTTCATCTTCATCATCAGATGTAGAAAATGATTTTGAAGAAAGAGATGATTCCGTATCTACACTATTATCCTGCGAAGTTGATGTTAAAGACTTATTAGATGATATAGAATTATCACTTAAATTATTTAAATCTTCTTTTTTATTCATAATATTTAAATTATCCTTTTCTACATTTGTTATATTTTTGTTATTAATATTATCATTTACATTAGGACATATTATGGTATCTATTTTATCTTTTGATATTATTTTATTTTGATTTTCTATGTGAACATTTTTTGGATGATTATTTTTTTTTACAACATCCTTTTCTATAATTTCTTCTGAACTTACAGTTTTATTTTCATAACTTAATTTTTCCAATAAGAACATTGTATTTTCATCTACATTATTATTATCATATTCAATTTTTAATTTGCTTAACAAATAATGTTCCTTTGAATTTTGATTATTATTCAATTTATTTTGTTGATCTACTTCTTTTTCATTTTTGTTATCTTTTTTATCTTCATCATTCTGTATTATTTTATTGGTTACATTGTCACGATCACCCTTAATATTATTATTATTATTATTATCAATATAATTCATATTATTCATATTATTAATACTGTTAGTATTATGTTTTTTTTTGTGTTCTTTTGTAATATATATATATTCAGTCAATGTTCTTAACAATTTTATTTCTTCCTTCTCATATTTTTTATCCTTTTCTTTATTTTGTAGTGTTAAATCCTGTTGAGCCTTTTGAAGCTGTTCACTCTTCTCTTTTTCCAGATTTTGTTCGTGTCTCTTCCTTTTTGAATATTTTCTTTCTCTTTTAATTTCCTTAATCATTTGTATCAATCTATCTTGTACATTTTTTAACTGCATTTTTTCTGCATGTGGAATATGAATATATTTATTATCATTTGATAAAATTTTATCAATTTTAACTATTTTTTTAATTGATTTTTTTAAATGTTCACATTTTAAATATTTCTTTTGAATAATTAAATTATAAATTAATTCTGTACAAAATTGGATAATATTAATATGAGTTGTATTCTTTAAATATTTTGACATACTTTTATCCAAATTAGTATAATGAACAATATCATAACGTATGAACAAAGAAATATGACTTACATTATTACTCGGGGAACTTAATATATAGGATGTTATCAATTTTTTTAATATTTTGTTTTTTTTACATAACATATCTAATATACATAATTGTAATTCTAATAAAACATTAAATTCATTAATAACAGTACAAGTTGAATATAAATTTTTTTTTTTATTTATATTATATTCTTCATTGTCCATCGATATGGAACATATATATTTTTTTTTATTATTAAAGCAATATGTAGAAGAACTGACATTTTTTTTATCATCCATAATATTATTTTTTTCATTTATATTTATATTTTCCTCATCATTTATATTTTCATTGCTTGTTATTATTATATCATTAATTTTATTCGAATAAATAACACTATTTTCTTCTTTAATAGTTTCTTGTATATATTTGTATAGTTTCGTTCCTATAATTTTATACACTTCATTTTTATTTGTACAGTTTTCACATATATATACAATAATTTTACAAAGAATAAAAATATCATTATTAGATGATAAACATGATAATAACAAGAGAGAAGGTTCATCTGTACTTATAGTTTTTTCCATTTTAAAAAATAATGTTTTTATCTTACAATAATCATTAAATGTATTTTTAGTTGGAATAAGTGGAACGTATGTCATTATATATTTAATATATTCTTTAATACATAACATACAGAATTCAAAAAGTGATATAATTTCTTTTACATTTATTTTCTTTATATTTTCTTTTAAAAATATCTCAGATATAAAAAACGAAAATTTTTTCTTACATGATAAATCAATATTCTTTATTTTTTTAAGGTACATATTATTATTTTCATTACATTCTATATTGTTCCCATGAATGGAATTAACAGTATTTGTTTTTGAGTTCTTATGTATCAATTTTTGATTATCATCTATTGAACGTTTATTTAAATGGATATTATCATTATTCTTTATATTTTTATTACTTTCTAAATGTATCATACTATCTTTATTCATCAATTTATTATTATTTGTATTAATGATATTATTTGTATTGTTAATATTATTTGTATTATTACCATTTGTAGTAATAGTACCATTACACATTTCATTATTCATAACACATTTTTCTATTATATTATTATTTAATATATTTTCATTATTGCTGATCATATTTTTGTATATTGCATTCATTTTGTTTAGATCATTTGGATTCATTATATTGTTACTTGTACCAATATAATGATTATTCAGTTCATTAAATATATTATTTTTAATTATACCTTTTTTCATAATTGTATTATTTAAAATCATCATGTATTGCTCATTGTTCATAATATTTCCTTGGTTATTTAAAACATCCTTGTTATTCATATAATTCATATTTGGAATATAACCATTCATATTATTATACATATTGTTATTGAATACGCCACTACTATTAAAACTAGAGTCGTTATCATTGTGTTCCGTTAACCCTCTAAACGTTTTATCCTCTACATGATTTATGTTACCACCCAGTTGTATATTACTGTTACTGCTACTATCAATATTCATCTCATATTCACTTTTCTTATGCCTATTATTAATACTGTTAACATTGTTAATATTACTGATATGTTTCATATTACACATGTTACCATTATTTTTATCATGACTGTGATCATATATACCAATATCCATATTACCACTAGTGCTGGTGTTATTCTGAACCACTTGCATATTGCCTACCTGTGTATCAACCATATTTCTGGATGAGTTATAATACATGCGCATATTATTACCAGTGTTCACATTATCTACGTTCACATACCTATTCGTATTAAAATTAGTATCAGATTTATTGTAGTTAAAATTAAAAGAGTTTTTATTATTATACATATAATTAAAATTACACGAGTTATATAAATTATTATTATTCATAAAATTTATAACATTATTATTACTATTTATATAATTATAATTACCTATATGAAAATTCGAATTTTCTTTTATACTATTATTTTTACAAGGAATAAATTTCAGTCCATTATTATTTACTGTATTTATTTTGGATACATTTTTATGATGAGACGTTACTAGATTATGATTATTATCCTCATTATTATCTATAATATTATTATAATGATAGTATTTATTATCATCCATAAATTTATTGTTTGTTTTATCGTTGTTATTATTATTATTATTATTATTATTATCATCCTTAGGAGCATCGTCTCTTTTAATAATTTTTATTAAACCATTATCTTGATTACTACCATTATTAATATTGTTATTGTTGTGATATTCTATCTGTGATTCTCTTTTTATATTATTATAATCGTTAAAGTCTGTTCCTATTTTCTGATCGAATTGATTTGTAGGATTGTTATCGACATTCCTTTTATTTGGAAAATTCATTTGAGGATTTTCATTTTCATATTCTTGATTTGCCTGTTCCATGTTATTATTATTGGATAATAATTTTTGTTGTAACTTCTTAAAAATTTTTAGGTTCATGAAATTTTTATATACCTGTATATGTTTTAAAGTAATATTATGTGCTTTTAAAAATGATGGTAAAGCGTTATAATATTTATTTGTTGTATTATCATTTATATTTAATTTATTAAGGCGTGCATATTTTCTAGATGCATATATAGGTTTCATAATTTCTTCTATTTCTAATGATGATTTTTCAATGGCTACTTGTTCAATAATTAAATATAATAAATTAATATTATCATTAATTAATGTTTTTATAAAATCATCTACAATAATTAAATTAGGATTTCTTTCTGGAAAATTTTGATCAATAATATTTCTTAAATTTTGTATTAACATATTTTTAAGTGGTTTCTTACAAGATACTAAAACAAGTGATGACGATATGCTAGTTGCCATTAATAAAGACACTTTATGCATAATAGTTTCTTTAGATTCATTAGCAAAATCTTTTTTTACTAATTCTCTTGTTGTTATACATCCAATTAAAACAAAACGATCAACAATGGATGTAATAACTTCTTTAATGGAAGAATCAAAAGCTAAATATATTAACGCTTTAATTTTAGGTTGTATCTTAATTAATTGTATATTTGGTGATATTATAAGATTTTTTTTTAATATATTTAATATTTCATCATTTAAAATTTCATTTAAAGCAACACTATTACTACTACTACTAATATTATTATTATTATAATTATTATTACAAATATTATTACTTATATTGATATTAATATTATTAATATTAATGTTATTATTACTATTATTCATTTGATTATTAGCATTTTCTTGATATATCATATGATTTTTCATACTCATTTCATTATTACCAACTATATATGGAGAACAAACAACAGATGATGGTAACATCATATTATTTTTAGTATTACTATATTGGTTATTATTACTACCGATATTAATATTACTATTATTATTATTATTATATTCATTCATTTTTAATTTTTCTACATTATTATTTACTCCAATATTTTTAAATAACGATGAATCCATATAACTTCCTTTTACATTCATATTATTCATTGATGGTGATGATGATGCATATGAATCTTTTATTATATTTTCATAATACATAATTTCCTTGTTATGTACTAGTTTTCCATTTTTTATATCCATAAGTTTATAAGATGTTTCATTTTTATTATTTACAGAAAATTTTGTCTTATTTATATTGTAATTATTACTATTTTTTGATATATTATTTTTAAAATCAATTTCATTCAATTTATCTTTTTTTTTATTTGAAAATTTCATATCTTTTACACACAATTCTTCATTACTGTTATTATTAGATTTATTAAAGTTTTCATTATTATTCATCATATTAGATATATCCATATTTTTATTTCCATACATATTATTATATATATTATTATCAACTGGATACATCTCCATACTATTATTTAAAATAAAATTATTATTATTAATATTATTATTAACACTACCACTTTTTGTATACATATGATTAATATTAGAATCATTACCTAAATAATTAGGTATTGCATTTAAATGATTCTCCTTCATAATATTTGCATTTGTTAATTTCTTCGATACACTAGCACTCTTCAAATGAACATCATTAGTGTTCACAACATTTTTATTTGTAGATTTATATACATCTATATTTTTAAAATTTTTATTATTTACATTATTAAGATTTGTATTCATACTAAATGTATTCCTATAATTATTGTTTAATAACATCATATCTGATGAAGAATTACATATGACATTATTAACAATATTTTTACCGTTACTTAAATGAGCAAGATTTGGATTTAAATGATTCATAATATGTGCATTACTATTATTATTAATATTAATATTATTATTATTATTGTTGTTGTTTAAGTCTCCCCTATTATTACTTTCTTTTGCTTCATCTTCTTTTCTATTATTAACTAATAAACTACAATTAACACCCTTAAAACTTAAGAAATCATTACTATTATTATTGTTACTACTACTATTATTATTATTATTATTACTATTTATAGTTGCTGATGTCGCAAGAGTAGCCGGTGTTGTGTTATAATTATTTAACATGTTAAACCTTACATCCTTATTTATAGATAAACCTAAAGCTCCTCTGTTAGCCTTATCATTATTAATATTTATCAAATTTTCAGAATATATAATATTAGTATTAAATGATTTTAAATAATTAGTAGGTGTAACTTCATTAACTGAAATCATACTATTATTATTATTATTTTCATTTAAACCATTCATATTCACAGATACATTTTCATTAAAACTATTTCTAAAAAACAAATCATTAGAATTCACAGGTAAGTTACGAGATTTTATTATATTACATTTATTATAATAATCAAATACATTAATCTTAAAATAATTAAACAGTATTTCTATTTCAAAAATTAAAATAGTTTTCAATGATTGGGCTTCATGTAATTCTCCTAACAAATTCAATATACTAACAGTCCATGGATTGGGTGGTCTAAATATTTTGGAATTTTTTATACTTTCTAATATTTTACATAATGCTGGAAATGTTACTATTAAATAACCATTATCATATGCATATAGAATCAATTGCTTAATATTCATATATTTCGACATTAATGGTTTATTTCTACCTATAGTTATAATTCCTATCCATGCACCTAAATTTTTAAGTAATAATCTATATGTGGATGAATCTTTTGTTATTTCTATAAAATTTAATAATGTTTTAAATATTTCACATGATAATTGTATTATATTATCAAATATTTTCTCCATTTTTATTTTGCTCAAAAAATTCATATATATTAACATATCTTCTGATGTTTTCTTTTTTATTACAATTTTTAACAAATTAAAGAAAAATATATCTCTTCTTATTTGTACATCATCTTCAATTTTTATTTCTTTATATCTATCATTAATACCTGTAATATATTTATTATCATCATTTGTATCATCATCCTCATCATCTTCATCGTCACCATCTTCATAATCATCACTAATATCATCACTCATAATAGGATCATCAGTATAATCAGTATAATATGTATAATCATCAAAATGGTTATCAAATAAACTATTTTCTCCTATATGTTGATCATCATCTGTTTTCATTACATTATTTTCTTGCATTTTTCCATATTTTCTTCTTTCAATATTATTTTTTAAATCATAAAATACACTTACCTTTTTATTGTTATGTAATAAGGCATCATTATCACCCCCTTTAATAATAATGTTATTATTATTATTATTATCATCATCATCTACTTTTTTCAAATTATCCTCTTCATTTTCTTTCAACTGATTTTTTTTCTTTTCATCATGAAATATTGAAGAACTTTCCTTATTATTCATATTGTTCTTATTTTTTTTAGAACTTCTACTTTGTTGCTTTTCATTATTTAATTTTATATCATCTTCATTTATATAACATATATCATCACTACTAATTTTTTGGTTCGAAAATTCATCATATATATCTGATTGTAATGAATTTTTTTGGATAGCACTTTTGTTTATATCATTTATATTTTGTTCAGCATCACCATTTGATGAAACAGTTTGGTTCAAAATTGAATTCTTTTGATTTTTTTCAGTCTTTTGATTTTTTTCAATCTTTTGATTTTTTTCAATCTTTTGATTTTTTTCATTCTTTTCATTTTTCTCATTCTTTTCATTTTTCTCATTTTTTTCACTCTTCTCATTTTTTTCATTTTTCTTATTATTTTTTTTCTTTTTCTCTTCTTGTCCTTTATCCTTTCCTTGTTTTGTTGCTCCCTCTAAGGTATTATTTACCGTCTCGTTATTAGAATCAGCACCTTTCTTTTTGTCCTTTATTTGACTATTACTATGATGATCTTTCTTATCTATCTTTTTGTTATCATCAAAAGGAGTTGATTTACAACTTAAGCTATCTTCATCCATTTTTTCCACTTTTATACTACTCGACGGCTCACTTGTTTGATTATTATTTGTATTAAAAGAAGATACGTTTTTGTCATCATCTTCTTCTTGTCCATACTTATCACATTTTTTTTCATTCTCAATTAATCGTTTTATTTTTTTTGCTTTTGATTTTATATTGTCTTGGTTTATATCTTTTAAAATTTTGGATAATTTATATTTAAATTTTTTGGTAATAACTTTATCGATTAAATCTTTTTTATCACGATATATTTCGTTAAAAGAAATATTTAATAAATTCAATGTACTTGCTTCATTATAATTTAAGCTATCTTCTAAATTTTGATTTATATGTTTTTCATCTTCTACATATTCGTTATTATTATTATTATCATTATTTTTATTATTTATATCGCAAACACTTTTTTTATTTTTCTTATGTGACATTGATTCATCATTAATTTTATTTTCAAAATGGTTTTTAAAATTATTCTGTTTCTCTTCGTTATTATGAATTTGGTTTATACTATTTATATGATTCATATTATTAATATGATTCATACTATTTATATGATTCATATTATTCATATGATTCATACTATTCATATGATTCATACTATTCATATGATTCATATTATTTAGGTGATTCATATTATTCATGTGATTCATATGATTTATATTATTATTATACATCCAATCATTTCTTGGCATAGCATGTAAAAGGTCATTTTCTTCTGCCTTTAATTCACCTATATTCATAATATCTTTATTATTTAATATTTCATAATGTATACTATTTTTTGGTGGAATATTTGATTCTTCAAATTTTGGATTCATAGTACCACTTAAGAATATGATATTATTATTACTACTATTTTTATCATCATGATAATTATTCAATGATTCATTATTTAAATATAATTTATCTTTATTAGGTTCATTAAAAAATATATCACCATTATTACCATGTTGCATCATCATCATATTATTGTAATTCATAAAAAGGCCATTATTCATATTGTTTAAATCGTCTTGTTCTCTCATCATATTTATCTCTGAATAACTTGATGGAAACATACCATTATTTGGATTGAAATTATTATTGATCATATCATTTTCGCTTGAATGCATATTTGGTTTTATACTTAATTTATTAATATTACCATTAGGTAAGTAATTAGGATTATGTACATAATTTATATTTGGCATATAATTATTAATGTTATTATTGTTATTAATGTTATTATTGTTATTATTGTTATTATTGTTATTATTGTTATTATTATTATTATTATTACTATTATTATTGGTATTATTATTATTACATATATTGATAAAACCATTATTAGGCATATTAAAAAAATTGCCTACCCCATTTGTATCTACCATATCATTTATATTATTTAAATTATTCATATTAGGTATATAATTTATATTATTCATATTATTCATATTATTCACATTATTTATATTATTCATCATATTCATATTATTTATGTTTCCAAAATTTGGACCCATTTTCATGTCCATATGTTTTACATTTACAACATCTTCAGGATTCATTATATTTTCATGATTATCATATGTATTTAGAGAGTTCACATTATACAATTTATTATATAATTCATTATTTTTATTCATTGGATTTGTATTATTATTATTATTATTATTTACAATACATGAACCATTCATATTTATGGTATTATTAATGGATGAATTATTTTTATTATTAGCATTATTTTTACTATTTTTTTTTTTTTTATCAGACTTAACCATATGACTATCATTATTTTTATCTGTGTTATTATTTTTATTTGATGTGTCTTTATGATTACCTTTGTCCTTTTCCTTCTTATTCTTTTTGTTATCTCCATTATTATCATCATCATCT